>NC_021164.2:76160507-76211492 GCF_000331145.2 Cicer arietinum | reverse complement strand
TATTTTTTTTTTAAATAATATATATATATATATATATATATATATATATATATATATATATATATATATATCAAATGGTTAAACTTTAAATTCATAAAATAAATTTTCAATTATTACATTTAAAAAATTCTAAATATAAATTGATAAAATTTATTTTTAATTAAAAATGTATTTTTATGTCATTTTATTTTATTTTTAAGTTAAATAAACTATTAATTTTATCAAATATTTAAGTAGTTCAACATTTATTAACTATCAACTATAAACGTTTAACTAATTTTACCAAATATACACTGCTGTTAACAAACTAATTAGTGAAAGTGGAAAATGGGAATACGAGGGAATACTAAGATCTCTTTATACTTGAGCGACACAATAAATACATTACACTGTCCGAAAGTCCAAAAGAGAAAAAGAAAAGAGAATGCAACACAACGAGAGAAATACACACATAGTGTGTCTTTGGGTTGATCTGGTTATTTTTGTGTGTATATTCTAGTTATTTCTTTACATGTGATTTGATTGAAATTTTGTATGCTGATATTTATTTTTCTTTAAGATGGATGAATGAGAGTAATGGGTAAAAATTTCAATTTGGTAAAATGTGAATTCATATTGCCATAAATAGTATTGATTTATAATTTTTATGGGATCCTTTGAACATTATAACCCCAAAATCAATTTAACTTAATTGATGAAAGGTAATAAAATTCAAAATCAATTCACTATATCTAGCTGATTTTATTTTGTTGTTGAAGAAATTCAACATAAATGATGAAACCAAAATAATCATAAAATAAAAAAAAAAGCATATTCACAACAATAATATAAAATAATAGCATTATGAAGGTTAAGTAGATGAAAATGAAAAAAATAATGAAACAATTAAAATGAACAAAAAGCCAAACGGTAGAGTGGTTATACATTAATTATTAAAAAAACTAAGCAAATACGTCATTATGCAAAAACAAAAAACACATAAAAAGTTGTTAGAAATACCGAAAGTCTTTAACCGTATCTCCAAAAATCCAATAATCACAACTTTATATTAATTTTAATAAATAATCATAAGTTAAAAAGCAATATATCACACAAAGTTAGAACATATTCAAAACACAAAGATCACAACTTATGAAGTGTATAATAAATATGTTACTCGATTAGTAAGATATAATAAACAAAATCAGAAAGTTCAACTTTTAAGGTTGATGTATTGATTAGAATCACTCTTCTTGTAAATAGATTCATAAGCACAAATGAATTATCGATCGTTCTTTGCCGTGATCAAATATCCACTAGAAGATCTAAAAAAAGAAAAGTTCTTTAATTCATTCATCTTCTTTGAGTGATATATTTTTTTTTGAGGTATGCTAATAAAGGAATAACAATTTTTTTTTTAATATCATACGACTTTTTAACAAGTAATGGTTATCGGGATGTTAAGAAGTCTCTCCAATATGCTTTATGAAATTCCACCAATTCTTGCACACAACACCAAACTAGGAAGAGGTCTTCAAAATCTAGTTTTCTCGAAATGATATCAAGCACATCCCAAGGAAGTTGACAATTGTTTGCAACATTCATTTCTTCCTTTTTGTATCACAACAATGACATCGTCAAATGATTTACACACACACGCGCAAGTGTATTGGTTATATTTGTGTGTTATCTTCAAAATATGTGTTGTATGAATAACATGTTTACTAGTGATATTCTAAGACAACAATTTGTGTATTTTGATTTGTACCAGGTGTTACTCAAGTGATGACTTTGTGTCTAAATTAGGTTGATGTAGGACAAGATTATATGGTTTTAGATGCTCTAGTTGAGTGTGATCTATTTTCTTGTTAACTAAGGTGATGACATTTATGCATGCATTGGTGGTCTGGACTTAATCACGAGTACGTGATGACAGTTCCTAAAAAAGACAATGTGATTTAGAAAAATACTCAATGGTGGGGTATTGAACATGAAACTCTGAAGAACATTCTTTCAACAGTGGGGCATTTTCAATTGGAGGAACTCTTTGTTATATAGAGAGGTGATATTTCGGAATCATGCATTGACACAAAGTTTAACAAATAGGACTTATGCATTTGGATTGTTTTGTATTTTTGGTACTTTGTGATTATAATTGTTAGATGAAGTATATGATTTATTGATATTTTTGCAATATATATATATATATATATATATATATATATATATATATATATATATATATATGCATGCTTATTTACTATGTGTTCGTTATTAGGAGATACTCTTACTTTTGAACAAATGACATTTCCAATTCACTTTCGCATTCGGAGGAGTTTTCGAAAGAATAGATGAAACATTTCTTTTAATACCTAAGATGAGTAATTGTTGTTAGCTTTATGGACTTTATTCCCGTTAAATTCTTGCTTATACCGTTTATTATTTTTTCTAAGTTGGTACGAATTTTGAATCCTATATAGAATATATACTTTAACATCAAACCTTTAAATTCATTTATTAAATCCACTACATACTTTACTTAAATATATGTGAAATATAACAAAATGTTTATAATGTTTGATGATTGTTCTAAGAATTTATATAAGTGATTTATTGTTATAATATTTAATAGGGTTTATAACGATGAAATGTTTTTATTTAAACTAGTGGTTGTTGAAACTTGAAAATAAGACAAATAACCAACAAATTCCAAAACTTGCATATTTACTTTATGAGTGAAAAAATAATTTTAAATGCATAAAATTATTTTTAACATGTGAATTTGGGAAAATTATGATGATGTACTAAAATATATATGTTTTGAATGACTTTTTAAGTATCGATCAATTGTAAACCATCAATAAAGCTTTCCAACCTAGCTTTTGTAGATGTTTCTTAATGACTTTTGGGATGAAAAATACCGAAGGAGTTGACACGATGCATTACCAAATATACACTAAAAAACATCACAGTAGAGATTCTTTTGTCAATTTAGCAAAAGTTAAATAAGAACCTGAATTCCCTGCATTTATTTTATCACAGGTGACAGAATTACCCATTTCGGCCATTGATATAAAATTAGGCTGTTCATACTTCATATTAGACATGTATTAAAACAATTTCAACAATTCACCAAAATCAGACGAATGTGAGTTCTAACCGGGTGATATAGTTACAATAGGGAATTTGTTTCCTTAAAAAATGTGTTGTTTATTTGAATGTGTATTTAATTTTTAGTAAATGAGACACACTTTCTCTACTATATAAAACTAAACATCAACATGATATAAAAATAAAATTTTTGGTTTTTATATTATATTTTCTGTCTCTCTGTGTACTTTTTTTCTCCCCTCAGTCCCCGACAACCACATTCATTGGTATACACTTCCGAATATGACGTATATTTTGATATGTTCAAATATCATAACTTTTAACTATTACTAATATTTTTTTTAAGTGTTGGGTTAAAGACATTGAGTATTTAATATATTAACATTAAAAAATTACTATAAATGAATGATCGTGTATATGTTACACTCACTTAAACACTCGAATGAGGATTTTGTCATTAAGTTTCATAATAATATTCATGTAGATGAAAACTTGCATATAGAAAGCAAAAACTTAAATAAAACATTTATAGATAAATTAAATTAAGACATAGTTTTAAATAATTTATAATATTATAATTGAAAAATAGAAAAATTGAATAATTACAATTAATAATTAAAAATTAGATTCAAATCATCCATCAAAATAAAAATCATAGAAAAATATTTGGTGACTTATTAACATAGTGTTGCTTATTAACGAAAATAAAATATATTAAATTAAAATATTTAATTTTTCATTGATTACGTAGGTCTCTCGTTTAATTTATGTATAGAAAATTTTAAATTTATCTTAAATGATTTAATTCATATCAATGCTAATAAATAATAACTAGTATATCAATATTATTAATTTTGGTTTTTTTATTAGATTATCCCTTTTTTTTTTTTTTAATACCAATCTACCCTACTTTGAAATTAATATACCAATCTGCCCTACTTTTTTGCCCCAGATGCAAGTCGCATCCTGGGGCTGCGACCTCTTGAAAGACAAAAATTTCAACTGCAACACATGGTCGCATCCTGGGGATGCGACCTCCCACTTAAGAAGTTTTTTTTTTTTTGTTGAATTTTTGGTGGATAAAATAGGAGGTCGCATCCCCAGGATGCGACCATGTGTTGCAGTTGAAATTTTTGCCTTTCAAGAGGTCGCAGCCCCAGGATGCGACTTGCATCTGGGGCAAAAAAGTAGGGCAGATTGATATATTAATTTCAAAGTGGGGTAGATTGGTATTAAAAAAAAAAAAAAAGGATAATCTAATAACAAACCCATTAATTTTATCATTTAGTGGTTTAGGTATTTTGCCATATCCACATACAAACTCGTCACCTAGTGCAGGGTGTCCTGACTACAACATTCGTACCCAATATATATATATATATATATATATATCCAGCTAACTAAAGTCATTTTTGTTGGTATAGTAAATATATCATGACTGACAGTATTCCAATTCGAATCTGAAGGAGAAGTCGACTCAACAATCTATTTCAAAAAGAAAACACTCGATCCACCTTATCCATGAATTCGAGCTACTTCCATTTAAATACTTTCTTTTTGCTTTTCTTTTCACATACATTACAAAATTAAATAGTTAATTTAATATATTCTAAACACATTCACATTTAGTTTTAAAATAAATTAAAACTATTTGTATTATAGAGACTAAAAACTATATATAGTATAAATTTGAAAAGTTAAAATTTTATAAAAATTAAAAATAATTAAATTTGTTTCGAATCAAACGTTTTTTATGTAAAAAAATTAGGGGTGAGAGGATGAGATTTTAAGATAGAAAAAACTTTATAAATTATTGAATATTTACAAAATAATTTATATTTGACTTCTTCCAAGAATCAAACCCGTTGGATTCATTAATTCCCATATTTTTTCAAAAGTAGTTTCTTGGTTGGTTGCATCTCCTCATCATCGGGCACTTGAAACTTCCCTTCTCTTGCAAATGGATCAATTTCCTTTTTTATGAATGAAAACTTCTTTTATTATTGATAACTCAATAATTCAAATTATCGTTTATGGAAATTCCACCATCACCTCAATTGTCACACATACTGTTGTGCCAAATATAGACAAACAAAAGTTTCTAACAGCATCCACGTTGAATCAAATCATGTGAATTCAACCACGTTATCAAGTATTAACTTCTTTGAATCGGTACAGGCTAATAACTTTGCTTTGGCTAGTGATTTTTTTTTTTAAAGAACTTTAGGGGACGTTTTCTTACTGAAATTTTTTTCTTCTGTTTTTATTTTAAAAAACTTATGTTCATTTTATTTGATTAAAGACTCTTAAAGTAAATTATTATTATAAAAGTAAGATAAAATACAAGTTAATGAAGATGTAATATTTTCAAAAATAATAATAAATTTTTGACATTTTGTATTATCTTTATAAATGTAGAAAATTATCCACTTCAAAAGTATCTTACTCTTTATTAGCAAATAAAATTAACATAAATATTTTTAAAAACTAGAACAGAAAATATTTTCATAAAATACGTTACGCTTAAACTTTTGTCTAATGATCAACAAGCCTTGATACATTGCTATATTTAGCACCAACGTTTGACATTAAAATCTTTCTTAGAGTAACACAACAACTACGTTCAATCACAAACTATATATGTAATTGATGTGTTCAGCGTCTATATATGTGTTATATTATATTTTTATGTTTAGTCTAATTTATTTTTACACAATTAATTTTTAAAGTGAGGTGTTACTCTATGAGTAAAAGAAAAGATTTTTGAATAATCTCTTTCATGTGTAGAAAAAAAAATTATTATAAATAGATTACATATGAATAGCTTACAATTAATATGGTTAACATATAACTAACTAATGGATTATAAGAAGAAAAAAAAGGTTATAATCAAATAACTACTTATTATTAATAAATATTCTCTCTGATTTCAAATATAAAATAAAATTAGTCAATAAAAATAAATATATTTAATTTAAATTTTAAATTAAATACAAAATATTTTTTGATTTAATTTTCTGCATTTTCTTTGTAATATTTTTCCTTTGTTGCTTGTGTGTCTTTCTTTCTCTTCTCCATTATGGCCTAATTGATCTTCTCATGAGCTAACTCATATCTTCTTCCATAACCATTGCTTCATTTTCTTCTTCTTCTTCTTCATTATCTTCTTCTTCGACCACGTCATCTACTTCCTCAGCTTCTTCCTCTTCCACTCTACCTCGATTGTTTCCTTCCATGGCGCCTATTTCATGTTTTCTCTCTTTTCCATCACCCATCAATGCATACGGTTTATTTATCCATAACTGAAACCCTTTTCTTCCAAGTATTTTGGTTTCACGTGAGTGTTTGAGTTGGTATAGCAACCAGATAAAAACAGCAATTACAGTAAATATTTTAATACCTTGTTTTATCTTGTTGACATTTATCCTCTGGTTTCGGTAATTAAGTGATTGCTTCAACATTTTTGACTCAAAATTTCTTGTAGTAACTGTGTCATGCAGAAAATGTCAACCTGGACCGTCTGATCTAAATTAATGATAGAGATTCTTTCAAACTAATTTAGTAATTGTGTAATATGAGTCGTGTGATATCAAATTAATGGTGGCTATTGATGAATGCATGTAACTCCATGTCCTTCTATTAATGCATAGAATCCAGACCTAGTAAGGCAGAGTCTTGCCCAAAGTAAAGAAGCCTTGATCCTTTGCTGCATAATAAATAATTAAGCAGCATTCAGCATTCAGCAAGTTGGATTTCAAAAAAGAATCAAGTGCAACAGATATTTTTTAAGTCAAACCAATAAGTAATAAAATTGATTTTGACTTGTTTGGATGTCGTCGAGCATAATTGATTCTACCTTTCTAAATAATTTTAAGTTAAAATTAAGATTTGTAATTTTTTAGTCAAAATATAATTTTATATTGAAATTTATTGTTTAACTCACTTTTAATTATATATATTCAAAGATAAAATCATTTTGATTAAATCAACTCATTCAAAATTAATTTTAGTTGCTTGAGAACCAATCACACTTTAGTTGCTTCAGAACCAATCACACGCTAAATATATTTAAAATCTATATAATTTTTTTTTTTGTGTAGTACTTGTATTTTTTGTTTTTAGTAACCATGAATATATATTTTTTGCTTTTTGCACTTTTAATTAGTCCCTACATTTAAATGGATTAAATTAAAAGAAGAAATACCAAAAATTACAATTAGGCAACAAGTATTAAAAACAAACAAAAAATTACAATTAAGTTCTAAAAGTAAAAATGGATATAAAGTTGGCTTGATAATATGTTTGATAAGAAGATAACATAATTGATTTTCACCTCACTAACATTGACCGTTGCAAAAAACAACTATAAAAAAGAAAAAGGAAAAATATATTTACATGAACAAAAGTATATTCAAACCTAAAATCAATTTTGTGAGAAATACAAGTATTTTCACTAAATATATAATTCTCATGGCATACTCTCTTTTGTAGATTAATTAAAAACCTTCGAAGAAGTGATTTACTCTCATTCTTTTATCAAAAAGGAAAAGCCATGCTTCATTAATGTCTATTGTCTAGTGACTAGTCTATGCAAAGAAAGAATACTAATAAAAAGTAATCTATGAAGTATGAACACTGTACGGTTTACTATATCTTATATAAATAAATAAGCCATATAGCATGCATTTAACTTATACTAAGTTGGAAAAATGAAAATGAACTCACGCCACCACTGCATTTCTAAGAACATTGAGCTAAAACAAATCCACAAATTAAGACATAAAAATCACGTGCCGAATCATATACCAAAAGAAATTAAAGTTTCCAAATTCAATAAACATTCAAACAACAGTTGAAAAAATAGATTGACTATAATGTTGAGTTGAGAAATAATGAAGTTGAGGGGTTCTATCATATATTAACATTAATTATCATTCATAAAAAAATAAAAATAAAGTAAACTTACATAGTTGGCGTAGAAGGTGATATTAAGTAACAGAAGAAATGAAGAATATGATATGATATGAGGGAGAATATTAATGCAGTCTGACTCTGATTGTGTATTATGTGGAGCAAAGCAAAGCAAAGCACGCAAAGCCAAAAGAGAAAGAAAGAAAGAAAATGGGAAACGGTAGCTCGTGAACGACATGGATATCACGGGCTACCCATATTTATCCGATCATATATTATTAAATTGTAGTACTCCCTCATAAGTGGGCCTAGATATGTATAGTATACCATACGTTTTGGTTTGGTTTTTAGGACAGAGCAAACATCTGAAACAATTCAAAGTCCTAGTTGCCTTCGGTTGGTTTATATAATTTTTTTTAATCAAATTTTGATTAAATTAATTGAAGAATAACATGTTGATTTATTTTGATTAAATCGGGTTATATTTTTTAAAAGATTAAAATTATTTTGATAAATCAACAAAGTCTTATTATTTTTTAAATACTATTGATTGATTATACTGAAAAAAATAATACATAACGATTAAAAAATATATAGATTCAACATTATATTTCTTAAGATAACAATATTATACAATTTTGATTTGTTTTGATTTAAGACAACACTATAATAGTTTGATTTGATTTTTGTGTTATCAATAACGAAATAAGATAATCAGTACGTCAAATGTGATGGATATTGTAAACAAGATAATCATTCACTTTTTGTGGTGTTTAAAGTAAAGTCTTCGAATTTGGTTACAATCAAAATCTACGGTAGACTAATCTCTTATAGTTGAATTGTAAAGGTGAATTATTAGTCTCACATCAAATAAAAATAAAAATAAAATATTAAATATAAAAAAAAGTTACATTATAAATTTAATTTTTTAAGATTTTAGATTGAAATATATTATTTCTAAAAGATTTTAGACGTTAGATCAATAGTTGTTGGGCAGTTCTTTGAGATCCCCCAACATTTACATTGCTTATAATTTTCTTATCCTTTATACCGACATTAATTTTAATTTTGATTTGTAAATGTTTGATAGTTGGATGGTTATTGTTTGAATTCCAGAATCTCGTTAGTAGCTATTGATTTGGTTTTTCGTGTTACGACATTGATTTTGTCGTGGTTTGTAAAATTTATTCCGCTTCCCTCTCTTGGTATATATCTTATGTTTGGATTGTGTGTTAATATATTTTAATTTTTTAAATATTTTTATCTAAAATTTTAAGATATTGAATATTGGAGTTATCTTCTTTATACTATATTTAATTTTCTTTTTATCATAAAATTTTTTACTACATAGTCTAAAATATAACTTTTGCTTTGATGTCATTTCATGACTTTGTCGATTTCATTCAAAAATACACATTTGCATGTCAAAATTAGTTGACAAATGCAAGCAAGTGCACTTGTTAACGCTTCGAAATATAAAATGAAAATTGTCTATTCGTTTTTTTAAAAGTGTAAATATTATTCCTTTTAATGCAAAGTCTGATTTTTTATTTTTAATCAAGTGCCCTGAACTTTTAGAATCACTTGTTAGGACACTTATTAGAAATATTTAAATTAGTTTTTAAGTGTTTAAATCACTTTTATTTCTCAAAAGCAATTAGAAACATGAACGTTTAGTACTCCCAAGAAAATTCCATGGGTATACGGTTGGAATTTGGCGATGAGTGATGACAAGGCTTGCATGAATATAGATAGAACGCGGGCCATAGCACTACAATTAACCAATATGAATGGCCAAGTGTCCCTAATATAAGCAACAAGCTAAGAGTGACATTAAATTACCTCATAGTGTCTGGACCAAAAGAGACATAAAATGTGAACGCAACTCATTGAGAAGTGAGAATCAGTGATTGATTTTCCTCCATCCATGTTAGGCTTTTGAATACACATATTAAGACATTTTAAGAAAATCAATATAATACTCCGTTTAGAACCGGCTCAACAAGTTATGAAGTTTAAAGTTAAATTATTAAACAAAGTTTAAAAATTAATAAATAAATTATTAAAATTTTATTTAATAATTATGAAAAATTGCTTAAGCAGCATTAATGATATTTTTAAATATATTTTTTCTAAATTTTTTAAAAAATCAAATAATATTGCAACAACAAGAATTCATGTGAAAATTTTCTTATTTTTAATTTATAACTAATATTTTTTCATATCTACTATCATTTATTAGCCAATTTATTTGTGTTAAGACTATTAGTTTATAATAAAAATAAAATATTTTATTTAATTTATATAAGATTTTATCGATTTTAATTTTAAAAATATTAGAATATGAGATATTTTTATTAAATAAAAAAATATTTGAGATTTTTCTATTAAATAAAATAAATTTAAAAAGAGTTGAGATTTTTCTATTCAATAAGATTGTAGAAGCCACACAAATAGGAATCTAATATCATTTATAGGAAAAAGGATTGGAATTGATGCCACTAACCAAAATATGTGTTAAAATTAATAAAAACTGAAATTAATAATAAAATTATATCTTCTTTCTTGAAAAAAAAATCCAACGTCATTACAAAAAACTGACTGCTATATATGAGATTACAAATTTGTCAATTTGTAAAGAATTCAGTTAGTTTGTAGATCTTTCTTGTGTTCAATAACATTTTCTAATATTTTTTGTTAAGATTTTTTAACTAAAAAAAATTAATTTAATATTTATATTGAATTATTTATTTATATATATTGTAAATCAAATAATAAATGTTACTGTATGCAAAACGATAGACATCTTTTCATAAATTTTTTATTGTGCAATTAAAATATCACAACTTTATTGAGATAATAGATATATTTGTACCTTACATAAAAGTTTTGTCGTGATAAAATAAAAAAGAAATTGAAATAAAAAAAAATGTACAAATTAAAATACACCTCTTAGAAATGATTAATAGTATATCACGTTAATTGATGGTAAGAATTTGATTTTTATACAAAAATTAACATCATATTATTGATCTAAAAAATTTAACATAAAAAATATTTAAAAATTAAATTATTTGTGGTTAGAGATTTTTTTTTTATATTTCATCATCGTAGTAGCATATTCATTGAGTTTGCTTCTTCACAATTTAGATTAAAATACGCGTATTGTTATGTGTATATATAATTTCTTTTAGAGATTTGATATTTTTGTTTTTTCATTATTTTCAAATTGATAAATATCAATTTGTTAAATAATTCAATAATATTGAAATTTTGTTATTAGATATTAGATATTTTTATTATTTTAACAAATATAGAAACATATTTTTAGAATATGTTTTTGTTAAATTTAAAATTTAATATGACCATTATGATGTCTACATATTATATTATATTATATTATATTATATTATATTATATTATATTATATTATATTATATTATATTATATTATATTATATTATATTATATTATATTATATTTTCTCTTAAACTTGTTAATTGACTATTGTGCATTAATTTATGAATATTTATTAATTAAATGATTTGAAAATTATAAAATTTAGATTGTTTATAAGTTTCTAATTTTAAAATTTGTAAAAAAATTATTTAATGAAAATGATTGTATTTAATTTTCATTTTCGTATGTAAAGATTTGTATATATCATTATTAAATGAAATCTGCTGACATTGTTCGCAAGAAGTATTGAATATCAAAAAATTTAAAAGATATTTTATTTAATGCCTATTATTGCATTTAATTTTATATCATTGGAGAATATCATTTTGTGTTTATAAAATTGTACCGATTATTTTATTTAATGTCTGCATTTAATTTACATTTTTATATGATTAGAAAATTGAAAATATCAAAGATAAAAAAATGTATTTAAAATATCTGTTTTCTAGATTTATTTCTATATTTTAAAAAATATCTAGTTTAGAATATGTTTTTAAAAATTGTTATTGTTTTTATTTGAATAATTTCGAAATTAAAAAAATATTGACTTTAAAAATAAAAAACTAACAAAATTATGTATAATAACAAAATAAAAAATATTATTTTAAAAAAAATTCATTTAAACGTAATTGTGTGTGATTTCAATTTTCAAATGGAATAATTTTATCTCAAAATTGACCCAAATGATAAGACAAAGACTTTTGTTTGGTAATGTTAAAAAACAAAGTTATAGTTTATACTCTATAAATTTTGTTTGGTTGCTGTAATTTATAAGTTAATAGCATTTAGTAGTTTATGTGTTTATATTTTATTATTTTTCTTCCAAATTTATATTTATTTTTTATTAAAATATTTTTTTATTATTTAAATTTTATTTATTATAATTTAAAATATATAAGTTAGTTTAATAAATAAATTATTTAATTAAATTATTCATTATAATTTTAAATTATTTAAAAATAATCATTGTTTTATAATTAAAATATTATAACAAAATATATATATACATATAATTGATAAGCTTTAAATTAATAAAAAAAATTTAAAATTATTATTACATTTAAAATATTCTAAATGTAAAATAATAAAATTTATTTTTATTAAAAATATATTTTTATGTCATTTTATATTTTTTTAAGCTAATTAAATTATTAATTTTATCAAATATCTAATTAGTTCAACTGTTATTAACTATCACCTATAAATGTTTAACTAATTTTACCAAATATACATTGGTGTTAACAAACTAATTAGTGAAAGTGGAAACTGGAAATACAAGTGAATAATAAGATCTCTTATACCCAAGTGACACAACAAATATATTACACTGTCCGAAGTCCAAAAAAGAGAAAGAAAAGAGAATGCAACTCAGTGAAAGAATTACACACATAGTGTGTCTTTGAGTTGATCTATTATCCTTCTAAAATGGAGTATATATAAAAATATTAATTGAAAAATTAATATATTTAATTTAAATTTTTAATTATATAAATCAATTTTTCAATTAAAATTTTTATTTATATTTCATTTTAAAACAAATATCAGTAAAAAATGGTATAATACTCTTTTAAATTCCCAATTTTTTTAAACAGCTTTTAAATTCATATTAAACATCGTTTTTAGAATCGATTCATTGAAAAGTTAATACATAATTTTGATAAGGTAATATTATTACACTCAACTCGTCTCATAATAATGACATTTTAATAAAATAAATTATCTCAAAATAAATATTATTTATAATATTCAAAATAACTTGAATTATTTTTTCTATAGTATCTTTCAACGTTATACACAATTTTTAAATTATTATTATATTTTACATTGATCATGATAAAAAATTCTCCAATAAATAGATAATTTTATAAAATAATTTATATATTTTTTAATATATGTATAAAAATTTTAAAAGACATTAACGGAATGAGTTCAAGATAACTTACATTTCTTTTTATAAAAATAAAAATCAACGTTAATATCCTAGTCAATATTTTATTAAAAAAATAAAAATATTCTAAACTTACATCAATTGTAAAGATTGTTAAATTTGAAGCTACAGAAAAATGTTTCTGTATAAATCTAATGGTTGTTATAACGTTGAGCAACAGCTGGTTCATCACAACAAATCTCACTTTTAAAATTAATTACGTTTTTTCTTCTCACTGAAATATTTGTGTCAGCTAAGCTAAGTTCCAATAAACAAATGAAATGCAAAATGGGAACTTGATTAGTGAGTAATTAATGACATCACGTATGGTGTTGATGTCGTAGTCTCTGTGCCACGTTTGTATGATTCTTTCGAGGTGGGTTGCTTAACTTTATAGCTAGCTCATTCTGATGCAAAAAAAATCTTAATCTTGTAGGATACGAAAACAGGACTCTCTGACACACTTTCTCTTCTTCTTCACTTCTTCTTATCTCTTTTTTCCAATCAACAAATCTCATCAAACATTTTCACTTGATATTATTTTCTTCCTTTATTAAATTTATCAAATAATAGAAAGAAAGAAAAATGTACAAAATAAAACATACCCAGAAATCTATCTATATCAATATGCAATATGCAATATGCTAATTTATAATATCAAAACACCATTTAATAAATTTTTCCTTTTGCGGTGAAATTGCAGTACATAATGAAAAGAGAAAAAAAAAACATATAGAATTAACATATGCTTCGGATATACAAACAAAACAAGTCTTTAAAGCAAAAAGAGGCCATAAATTAATATGTACTATATAGTTGCCATATATCTACCTACCATATACAACAAGGTCAGAGGCAACATGAGAAACATTACAAAAATAATTAATTAATTAATACTATATAGTTTTCTTGCTTGTAGTATTTTTCCAAAAGAAATATGAGTATTGTGTTCTCCTTTTCAAGTCAAGGATTGAAAAAGTAATCCCCACATTTGCACTTCCAACTTATAGGTTTGTAGTTTGAAAGGCCATCTCCTCTTGTTGAAGAGTAAGTAATTAAAGTTGCTTCTGAATAATGGCTTCTATGGATTTGAACTTTAGATGGTACAATAGGTACTTGAACTGCTTCACAATGTCCACATTTTATGCATCTTCTTTCGCATTTTGGAGGCCTTGACCCTATTTGAAATTTCTCTACCAACATTGATCCATTCTCTTCCATACCCTTCTACACATTTTTAAATATATAGTAAGTATCACGCATTAATTAAACATACTACTAGTAACTTATTAGGATAAAGAAGAACTAATTAGTGTCTAAAGAGAAAGAAAAAAATGTTGACTTAAACAATAAAAATATTTTTCACAATTCTAGCAAAAAAAAAATTTAACGTTTGTTGAAAAGAAAAAAATTTATATAAAGAAATATATTAATACACTTTAGGATTTTTAGTTTGTACCTTTGCAACTTGATTGACATTTGAAATTGCTCTTCCTGCAAGCATATCAATATCATAGACAAAATTAAAAATAAGCAAAGTTGGATTTGGAAAGAAAAAAAGAACAAAAGTACTTTTTTTTCTTTTCAAGTAATGAAGAAATCATCATGTATTATGTGATTGATGAAACAAGAAATAACTAACCTTCAGCCATGAAAACAAGATGAGGGAAGAAAGAAGTTGAAGCAAAGAGAATGAGACATAGAATGATTTGTCTACATTTGTGGCAGCAGAGATACATTTGAGTTCTGCTCATTTTTTTGTGAGGTAAAAGATACCGCAGAAGAAGAAGATAGAGGGAGCAGTTAATATATTGTTTTGAGTGTGATTGGAGTAATAAATAAATATACTAAAAAACTTGAAAGAAGATGAATGTGGTATGGTAGAATGGAACAGTGTATATACGTGTGTGGCGATAGAGAGAGGGATATGTGGAAGGCAGAGAAGGCAGTGAAACTGAAATTCTGAAAAAGGGTCCTAAAATGGGTCAGATATTGAATGCCACCCTTATGATACATTGTTCATGTCATATTCATACAAGCCACGACCTGTCAGGCATACAACTAATTCAATGTTCAAAAATAAATAAATAAAAAATTAACATATATTTAATCTAAGATGGATGTTAATGTGGATATTTTTATAGATCGTTTTTAGGAGAATAGTGTATGGCACATTGTCTACGGTGGATTGATATTTCATTTCTTTTAAGTAGATGTGTTACTATTCTTGGGTATTGGGCTAATTTCTTATATAGAGAAAGACTCAAATATTGTAGAACACTTATTTAAATGAATATTGATTTAATTAGAATTGTAAGAAAGAGAGACTGTCTTGAAAGAAAAGGTAGTCGCCAAAAGAGAAAAAAGGAGACTAAATCTTAAATCTTATTTCTAATTTTGTCAAATCGGTCTCAGAAAAACATCAACAGTTGATCGCGTTGGATCAGACTTATTTTTGGACACCAAGTTTGCAACATTTAGGTCTTCGTTTTCAGCTGTCAGATTGGCGAAATGACTTTTGGAGAAGGAGAAGTCGTGCTCGAACAGGTTTTCGAGTGTTTTTCTTCTTTTCATTTGTAAGCTTTAGTGTTTTGTTATTTTTGTTGGTTGTAGACACGTTTTGTGCCTCATTTTGATACTCTTTTGTACCATTATTTGATTAGAGTGTAACTATTTTTTTTGGTCTGAACGACCCATAATTTTTTATCATTGCATTGAAGGGTTTTTCACGTTAAAATATCAATTTTTTTTTATAGTTTTTTATTTTGATTAATTTGTTGCCATATATATTGTTACTCCTCCCGAGTTTTTGCAAGTTGAAGAAATTTATATCCGATGTGTATTACTTGCTATCGTATTTTTGTGTTTATTTTCATCATGTATTACTCGTACTCATGAGTCATTGCTAAAAAGTTGAATTAATCCTCAATTGGTGTCGGTTTGATAACTAATTAATGTCAATCGATTCAATATGTAAGGATATTGAGGATTTAAAATTTCTGTTTAAAGTGTCACTTGTGGTAAAAAATTTGAATGATCTTTAGTGTTATAGTGACAACTCTTCGTCATATGTAAATTTTTAATACCTTTTTAGTTTTTGTAATATAGTTAGCACAAATTTTAATTATTTTAGATGTCAATTTTTTTTTATAAATAATTTTGGAAGTTGTTTTATTAGATTTTTCAATTTGTAGTTCTATAATCATTTCGACGATTGCGTTGTAGATTTCTCCATCAACAAGACAATTTTTATAGTTTTATTTTACTGTTCAATAGTATAACAAGTTCATCATTTTGAGTGAAATATTGTATAAAAGTTTTGGAGTTGTTAATGGTGCAACCTAATGATCAAAGAATGTAAATTAGTGACAATTTTGTCTAGTCTCGCATGATGAAGTAACACTACAATTAATCCTAGTACTTTATGTATAATATTGTGTGCTAACAATACTTGATTGTCAAGAGGATACTCTTTCATTTTGCGCGCATTGACTTGGCATCGCAACAATCTCGCCAAACGACATCAATCTTTTTGCCTTTATTTAAAGGTTTTTAAAAGTTATGAAGAAATATCTTGACTTAACTTACAAAAGACAACTATAATACAATGAATACATTAGATATTGATTATTTAACTTTGAAAACTAGAGATTCAAGATTCAATTACCGCTACTGGGTGTCATTTCACATATTACCGCTACTAGGTGTAATTTCACATTTTTCGTTGTACCAATAACATGGGTAGCTAAATTCTATAGATTAGTAATAGATGAATCTCTTATCGTGTGATTGAATTCTTATTTTACTCTAAAATTGATGTTTGTTTTTATTTAACATTGGTATCTCTTATTAATGTCTTTTATTAATTAAAATTATGTTTTAACACAATTTTGATATTGAACACGGTACATTCGAATGATCTTGATTCTTACAATATTATTTTATCTCTTCTCAAATTAAAAAACATCAAACTGGTGTGTCTTACATAACGTAAAATTTACAATGTTAGATTAAAGACTTTTTATCATGATAATTATTGACTATAATAAATCGCCGTTATACTTTAAGTGATAATTGATCATCTAATATGTTAAAGTTTGTTAGTAGGAAAATAGGGTTTTGAGATAAAGAATTGTCTTAAAGTTTTTATTGTACATTTGAATTTATTTATATAATTAATTAAGTAATTTGAGATTATTACAGTGAAGGGTAAGAAACTCGAGTCTTAATTCACTCTTTTTAAAATCGAATTGTAAGATGGACTGTATATTTCTATGAAGATTCGGTTAAAATTTTACCCCATTTATAAGATTTGACATAGTTGTCAAATTGTTATTGAATTATCCTCAAATTATTGGACAGTTTGTAAATATGAATTCTGTCTACACGAAACATTTTTTTTACTTAGGAATTACTGTGCCAATTACCCTTTTTACTACTCCCCTATGATTTCCCCATGAATGAATTGATGAGTAAAAGGAGTAGTTACAAAAGGTGGAATTGAGAGAAGAAAATGGCATATAACATAACCAAGGGAGGAC
This sequence comes from Cicer arietinum, assembly GCF_000331145.2. Classification (NCBI taxonomy): domain Eukaryota; kingdom Viridiplantae; phylum Streptophyta; class Magnoliopsida; order Fabales; family Fabaceae; genus Cicer; species Cicer arietinum. The sequence goes on along the minus strand of NC_021164.2, from coordinate 76,193,565 downwards.
CTCACTGTCACTCACTCAGAAACTGCAAGTTGCATCACATGGAGACAAATCTTGATATGAGCATTGCAGGCAGCAATAGAATTAGTAATTGCCAGCCACGGCCCGCACACACAAGAGACAACAGAAAAACCAAAGGAACTTTATGAATACTTCATTTGTTAATTACTATTTATCTCACTTTTTATTATCTATATGTAAATGTTATGTATCCTTCTTAAGCGGGGGGAACATTTAAACATGCTTGATCAGCCCAATTTGAACCCGCCAAGCAAGCCTGTCTTCTCGGAGTTAGAATATCCCACTACATTAACAATGTGTATGTTCTGGTTGTTGGTTCTCCACTTACTAGTTAGCTACCCTCTTGGAGTATTTAACTTAATAACAAAAGCTTATATGATACAATGGATCGACCTAACACGTTATGAGACTAAAGTGAAATTATTAGACGATTTTTTTTTAAATTTAATAAATAAATGAATAATATTTTATTTAATAATTATAGAAATTTTTTTAGTAGAACTAATGGCATTTTCAAATTTATTTTTTTATATTTTTAAAAAAATAAAATAAGACATTTCAAAGGTTCTACGACAACACCAAGAACTCATGTAAAAAAATTCATATTTTAGTTGAAGAAGAAAATAATGTGTATATTGTATCACTCGAGTAACTCATATTAGTAATGTAATATATTCACTACTTATCTCATGATTTTTTCAATTTATAACTAATATTTCATACTTACTTTTTGTCTCATAATTTTTCAATTTATAACTAATATTTCTCTTATCTCTGCTACATTTATTTAATTTATATAAAATTTTATCAATTTTAGTTTTAAGAATATTAAAATGTGAGACTTTTATTTAATAAAATAAAATTTAAAATATTTTTATTAAATAACAAATTTTATTTTTTAGGGAGGTCTTAACGTTGTATCGGCTCTGTGATATGTAACCAAAATAGTATTAATTAATGTATAAAAAAAGTAGTATAAATGACAATTTTATCATTTGAGCTATATACCTCTTACAATATTAAATTTTTATCAATGAATTAACACTTTAAATATGTCAATGCAAAAGAATTTAAGAATCAATCCGGAAAATTATATTGTATGGGGTCAAAATTATTAATAGGGTTTAGGGTTAATTATCTAATTTGAGATACGTGTTAAAAGGAGTTTAAAAGCAAATAAAAAAGAAAATAATGGGTTACAAGAAGAATATGAAAATAAAAGTAAATAAAAAATAAAAAATGAAAACAAGTTGTATTCTTTTATGTAATTTTTTTTAAAAGCAAAGTCATTGTTGTTTACAATTAGATGAAACACATGTTTGGTTCCATTTTGAAAAAGTCGCTTTTTAATATGTAAATTAATTTTGATATATTTAAATATCATGAATTAGAATTGAGAAAATTTATTACTAATGACAGAGGAATTAAAGAGATTGCGAGAGGTGCTATCGCACAAAGTTCCAAATTTGTAGAGGCGCAACATTTTTTATTAACTATATATTGAATCGTAATCTTTTATATTTTAACTTAAAATAAAATAAAAACATCAACTCATTATTAGACACATAAATTTGTTATTTATTTTTAGTAAAATATTCTCTTTGAATGCATATGAATAGTATTTAGAATTCATTATTTTTTGTATATTATAAATAAAATAATTAGCTCTATTAATTGAATATTCGAACAATATAACACATATGACAGGTGATTTTGAATTTTTGTTTAGAATTGAAGGAGTTAAGTTATTGTACAATGAAATTATTTAGCAAAAATCTTAAAATTCATTTTAAAATATGATAAGTCTTTTAATCTTGATAATGAGATTTTATTTAAAGAATTAAAAATAATTATTGATGTTTTACCTATCGAATCAAAATTAAATTTTATGATAATTAAATCTCTTTTGTAATATTTTAACTTTTTTCTAATATATGTATAATCTATAAAATAATATTAAATCTTTATTTAAAAAAAATAACACTAAATTCATAACTCCTACGGAACACTTAAAACCAGTTTAGGCGATAAAGTATAATGGGTCTTATTCCGTGCTCAACAACATCATTAACTCCCTCTTACGAAATGTTGGAATGCTGTTATCAACATCATGTGTGTGCCACTCATTATTATTATTTTTTGGTACAATTGTGTGCTAGTGTTATTATTTCCTGTATAATTAAACAGTGATGAGACATTAACGTATCCCACGCCCATCATACACTCTACTTTCTTTTGAAAATACAATTCCTACCCAACAATTTTTCCATAAAAAAAAACATAGCCATCTTGCTAATCATTTTGTAATTTTGTTATAAGCATTAAAAAAAAACTAACAACACAAAACTATAACACTCTATTTTCCACTCAAAGTGTTTTCTTAAAACAATTTCCTATTATTTACTCAATTAAGGTTTGTTATAAAAAAAAATTATTTGTTCAGAAGCAACTATTTTTTCAACATATGATAAACGATATAGTTGCGTGAAGCTTTTGATACATATTTCGCAAGATCGTGTACAAGGAAGGAGTCTTAAGCCAAATTCTAATATAGACATAGTCTACTTTGGATATTTTTTAAAAATATTTAAAATTTTAAAGATCACACATATTTTTTTACACGTAGAATGACCATTTTTAATTTTTATAATTGAAATAACGACGTAAATATTATAATTCGATGACGATTCGAAAAAATAAATTTATATCTCTGGTATTGTAGAGTATTGTTGACTTTAAAGGTGGTCAATAGAAGAATTATATATATATATATATAAACTGATAATAAATTTATTTGAAACTTTTACCACTTCAAAGAGCATTTCATATCATATGTAGGCACAAACTCCAATTTGAACGATCGACATGTTTGTTAATTTTACATAAAAAAATAATCATATTTCCAATTTCTTTCAGAAAAACGAGAAAAAGATCGAGAGGCAATAATTAAGTTATAGGCAGTATAAAAGCACAGACACCCCCACCCCTCTTTGTGGCAGACTGACAGTCATACATATATTTTCAACTTCCAGTGACATTTTCTTTTTTACAATAAAGGAAATTGTACCTAAATTTCAAATTTCTCACAGTTAATCAGTGGAAACAATTAAAAAAGAATGTTATTATTACCCTATATGCTAAGACTAGAAGGGGCAATATTTAAAAATTCTATAATCGAAAATCGTCAATCATGTGTTGGACCACATCTGCTCCGTCCGAATTGATGCGGTATGTTTGCACCTGAAATATAAAAACAAAATCCAACAATATATTTAATTGTTAATAGTTAGGACAAATAATAAGATGCCAGGATCAAACTATTATCACTAGAGATTTTCGAAACAGATAATTTGTAACATTGATAACACTAGAAAAAGGGTGTGTTTTCAAAAAGCAGAAACAAACTTGCCTGAATTGCGTTATGTGCGAGATATTTCTGCTTACTCCCACTGAAGCTGACATCGATTCGATCCCAACTCACAGTTGTTAGGCCTCTGATCATTTCCTCTGCAAGTGTGAATAATTTGTAATGTGATATATTTTAGATCAATTTTTCATCATCAACCTGAGATAGAAACATCTAAGCCCAAAACGTGAACAAATAATATGCAGGTTTGGTTCTCAAGGTTCCTAGTAGTTAGAGGGTAAACAAAGAGGATAGTAATATTAATATGCCTTTTCCAATTGAAGGAACATGGGTCCAATGTACCCCCAATAGATACCACATAATACCTTAGTGTGTAAACAAAAACTACACCTCTCAAAAATGCTAATGGAAAATAATTGAGTTTATTAATTAAACATCAGCTTCTCATTTTGGTATAAGTTGAATTAGCTTCTACATCTCAGTTCCTCAGAAATTCTCTCATTTATTTTCTCCATGAACATCTATAAGCTCATTTGAACTTTTTCACAAGTGAAAAATTTGTAGGTTCATTTTATTTGTGAAGCTCATGTGAGTTAGAAGCTAATCCAAACTAGACCTTGGAATATCTTTTTCCCTTCAAGATATATGTCAAAAACTGAATAATTTGATTCTGATATTTAACAGCCCTCAAGAAAGAAAGACAACTAGGATGTCAGTATCTTTCTACACCAAAATATAGCAAAAATGAGGCATGAAAAAGCATCACTATATAGAGATTGAGATCCCAGCCATATAGGCACCTCGGCTCCTTATAATAATATGAAAAATTAACTTCAACAAAGAAAAAACATTTTTTTTCAACTTTGTTTCGGGGTTTCTTTTTTCCAGTTTTGCTTTCATGGGCCATTTGATCTCGCAAAAGTATGCAAAAATGCTTATCTTTTGAGCTTCGGCCAAGCTCTCTCCAGTGACAGACAAAACATTCTCACATGTTAACAAAGTGGGCATGCCTAGTATTAACAAAGAAAAGAGAAAGCAAGAGGAAGAAGAGAAACAACCACGCTAGGGTTTCATAATATAGAATGAACCAAAACCACAGTTAATAGGATTACAATGAGTATATATATAAAAGAATAGAATTGTCTAGAATTGTCTAAAATACCCTTACTACTAATATATAATAATATTATCTAACACCATATCAAAATCAACAGATAGGAACCACCAAAGAAGTAGCACCACGAAACCAAATCCAAACAAACCAAGGAGCAACAACCATATCAAAATCAACAGATAGGAACCACCAAAGAAGTAGCACCACGAAACCAAATCCAAACAAACCAAGGAGCAACAACCATATCAAAATCAACAGATAGGAACCACCAAAGAAGTAGCACCACGAAACCAAATCCAAACAAACCAAGGAGCAACAACCATATCAAAATCAACAGATAGGAACCACCAAAGAAGTAGCACCACGAAACCAAATCCAAACAAACCAAGGAGCAACAACCATATCAAAATCAACAGATAGGAACCACCAAAGAAGTAGCACCACGAAACCAAATCCAAACAAACCAAGGAGCAACAACCATATCAAAATCAACAGATAGGAACCACCAAAGAAGTAGCACCACGAAACCAAATCCAAACAAACCAAGGAGCAACAACCATATCAAAATCAACAGATAGGAACCACCAAAGAAGTAGCACCACGAAACCAAATCCAAACAAACCAAGGAGCAACAACCATATCAAAATCAACAGATAGGAACCACCAAAGAAGTAGCACCACGAAACCAAATCCAAACAAACCAAGGAGCAACAACCATATCAAAATCAACAGATAGGAACCACCAAAGAAGTAGCACCACGAAACCAAATCCAAACAAACCAAGGAGCAACAACCATATCAAAATCAACAGATAGGAACCACCAAAGAAGTAGCACCACGAAACCAAATCCAAACAAACCAAGGAGCAACAACCATATCAAAATCAACAGATAGGAACCACCAAAGAAGTAGCACCACGAAACCAAATCCAAACAAACCAAGGAGCAACAACCATATCAAAATCAACAGATAGGAACCACCAAAGAAGTAGCACCACGAAACCAAATCCAAACAAACCAAGGAGCAACAACCATATCAAAATCAACAGATAGGAACCACCAAAGAAGTAGCACCACGAAACCAAATCCAAACAAACCAAGGAGCAACAACCATATCAAAATCAACAGATAGGAACCACCAAAGAAGTAGCACCACGAAACCAAATCCAAACAAACCAAGGAGCAACAACCATATCAAAATCAACAGATAGGAACCACCAAAGAAGTAGCACCACGAAACCAAATCCAAACAAACCAAGGAGCAACAACCATATCAAAATCAACAGATAGGAACCACCAAAGAAGTAGCACCACGAAACCAAATCCAAACAAACCAAGGAGCAACAACCATATCAAAATCAACAGATAGGAACCACCAAAGAAGTAGCACCACGAAACCAAATCCAAACAAACCAAGGAGCAACAACCATATCAAAATCAACAGATAGGAACCACCAAAGAAGTAGCACCACGAAACCAAATCCAAACAAACCAAGGAGCAACAACCATATCAAAATCAACAGATAGGAACCACCAAAGAAGTAGCACCACGAAACCAAATCCAAACAAACCAAGGAGCAACAACCATATCAAAATCAACAGATAGGAACCACCAAAGAAGTAGCACCACGAAACCAAATCCAAACAAACCAAGGAGCAACAACCATATCAAAATCAACAGATAGGAACCACCAAAGAAGTAGCACCACGAAACCAAATCCAAACAAACCAAGGAGCAACAACCATATCAAAATCAACAGATAGGAACCACCAAAGAAGTAGCACCACGAAACCAAATCCAAACAAACCAAGGAGCAACAACCATATCAAAATCAACAGATAGGAACCACCAAAGAAGTAGCACCACGAAACCAAATCCAAACAAACCAAGGAGCAACAACCATATCAAAATCAACAGATAGGAACCACCAAAGAAGTAGCACCACGAAACCAAATCCAAACAAACCAAGGAGCAACAACCATATCAAAATCAACAGATAGGAACCACCAAAGAAGTAGCACCACGAAACCAAATCCAAACAAACCAAGGAGCAACAACCATATCAAAATCAACAGATAGGAACCACCAAAGAAGTAGCACCACGAAACCAAATCCAAACAAACCAAGGAGCAACAACCATATCAAAATCAACAGATAGGAACCACCAAAGAAGTAGCACCACGAAACCAAATCCAAACAAACCAAGGAGCAACAACCATATCAAAATCAACAGATAGGAACCACCAAAGAAGTAGCACCACGAAACCAAATCCAAACAAACCAAGGAGCAACAACCATATCAAAATCAACAGATAGGAACCACCAAAGAAGTAGCACCACGAAACCAAATCCAAACAAACCAAGGAGCAACAACCATATCAAAATCAACAGATAGGAACCACCAAAGAAGTAGCACCACGAAACCAAATCCAAACAAACCAAGGAGCAACAACCATATCAAAATCAACAGATAGGAACCACCAAAGAAGTAGCACCACGAAACCAAATCCAAACAAACCAAGGAGCAACAACCATATCAAAATCAACAGATAGGAACCACCAAAGAAGTAGCACCACGAAACCAAATCCAAACAAACCAAGGAGCAACAACCATATCAAAATCAACAGATAGGAACCACCAAAGAAGTAGCACCACGAAACCAAATCCAAACAAACCAAGGAGCAACAACCATATCAAAATCAACAGATAGGAACCACCAAAGAAGTAGCACCACGAAACCAAATCCAAACAAACCAAGGAGCAACAACCATATCAAAATCAACAGATAGGAACCACCAAAGAAGTAGCACCACGAAACCAAATCCAAACAAACCAAGGAGCAACAACCATATCAAAATCAACAGATAGGAACCACCAAAGAAGTAGCACCACGAAACCAAATCCAAACAAACCAAGGAGCAACAACCATATCAAAATCAACAGATAGGAACCACCAAAGAAGTAGCACCACGAAACCAAATCCAAACAAACCAAGGAGCAACAACCATATCAAAATCAACAGATAGGAACCACCAAAGAAGTAGCACCACGAAACCAAATCCAAACAAACCAAGGAGCAACAACCATATCAAAATCAACAGATAGGAACCACCAAAGAAGTAGCACCACGAAACCAAATCCAAACAAACCAAGGAGCAACAACCATATCAAAATCAACAGATAGGAACCACCAAAGAAGTAGCACCACGAAACCAAATCCAAACAAACCAAGGAGCAACAACCATATCAAAATCAACAGATAGGAACCACCAAAGAAGTAGCACCACGAAACCAAATCCAAACAAACCAAGGAGCAACAACCATATCAAAATCAACAGATAGGAACCACCAAAGAAGTAGCACCACGAAACCAAATCCAAACAAACCAAGGAGCAACAACCATATCAAAATCAACAGATAGGAACCACCAAAGAAGTAGCACCACGAAACCAAATCCAAACAAACCAAGGAGCAACAACCATATCAAAATCAACAGATAGGAACCACCAAAGAAGTAGCACCACGAAACCAAATCCAAACAAACCAAGGAGCAACAACCATATCAAAATCAACAGATAGGAACCACCAAAGAAGTAGCACCACGAAACCAAATCCAAACAAACCAAGGAGCAACAACCATATCAAAATCAACAGATAGGAACCACCAAAGAAGTAGCACCACGAAACCAAATCCAAACAAACCAAGGAGCAACAACCATATCAAAATCAACAGATAGGAACCACCAAAGAAGTAGCACCACGAAACCAAATCCAAACAAACCAAGGAGCAACAACCATATCAAAATCAACAGATAGGAACCACCAAAGAAGTAGCACCACGAAACCAAATCCAAACAAACCAAGGAGCAACAACCATATCAAAATCAACAGATAGGAACCACCAAAGAAGTAGCACCACGAAACCAAATCCAAACAAACCAAGGAGCAACAACCATATCAAAATCAACAGATAGGAACCACCAAAGAAGTAGCACCACGAAACCAAATCCAAACAAACCAAGGAGCAACAACCATATCAAAATCAACAGATAGGAACCACCAAAGAAGTAGCACCACGAAACCAAATCCAAACAAACCAAGGAGCAACAACCATATCAAAATCAACAGATAGGAACCACCAAAGAAGTAGCACCACGAAACCAAATCCAAACAAACCAAGGAGCAACAACCATATCAAAATCAACAGATAGGAACCACCAAAGAAGTAGCACCACGAAACCAAATCCAAACAAACCAAGGAGCAACAACCATATCAAAATCAACAGATAGGAACCACCAAAGAAGTAGCACCACGAAACCAAATCCAAACAAACCAAGGAGCAACAACCATATCAAAATCAACAGATAGGAACCACCAAAGAAGTAGCACCACGAAACCAAATCCAAACAAACCAAGGAGCAACAACCATATCAAAATCAACAGATAGGAACCACCAAAGAAGTAGCACCACGAAACCAAATCCAAACAAACCAAGGAGCAACAACCATATCAAAATCAACAGATAGGAACCACCAAAGAAGTAGCACCACGAAACCAAATCCAAACAAACCAAGGAGCAACAACCATATCAAAATCAACAGATAGGAACCACCAAAGAAGTAGCACCACGAAACCAAATCCAAACAAACCAAGGAGCAACAACCATATCAAAATCAACAGATAGGAACCACCAAAGAAGTAGCACCACGAAACCAAATCCAAACAAACCAAGGAGCAACAACCATATCAAAATCAACAGATAGGAACCACCAAAGAAGTAGCACCACGAAACCAAATCCAAACAAACCAAGGAGCAACAACCATATCAAAATCAACAGATAGGAACCACCAAAGAAGTAGCACCACGAAACCAAATCCAAACAAACCAAGGAGCAACAACCATATCAAAATCAACAGATAGGAACCACCAAAGAAGTAGCACCACGAAACCAAATCCAAACAAACCAAGGAGCAACAACCATATCAAAATCAACAGATAGGAACCACCAAAGAAGTAGCACCACGAAACCAAATCCAAACAAACCAAGGAGCAACAACCATATCAAAATCAACAGATAGGAACCACCAAAGAAGTAGCACCACGAAACCAAATCCAAACAAACCAAGGAGCAACAACCATATCAAAATCAACAGATAGGAACCACCAAAGAAGTAGCACCACGAAACCAAATCCAAACAAACCAAGGAGCAACAACCATATCAAAATCAACAGATAGGAACCACCAAAGAAGTAGCACCACGAAACCAAATCCAAACAAACCAAGGAGCAACAACCATATCAAAATCAACAGATAGGAACCACCAAAGAAGTAGCACCACGAAACCAAATCCAAACAAACCAAGGAGCAACAACCATATCAAAATCAACAGATAGGAACCACCAAAGAAGTAGCACCACGAAACCAAATCCAAACAAACCAAGGAGCAACAACCATATCAAAATCAACAGATAGGAACCACCAAAGAAGTAGCACCACGAAACCAAATCCAAACAAACCAAGGAGCAACAACCATATCAAAATCAACAGATAGGAACCACCAAAGAAGTAGCACCACGAAACCAAATCCAAACAAACCAAGGAGCAACAACCATATCAAAATCAACAGATAGGAACCACCAAAGAAGTAGCACCACGAAACCAAATCCAAACAAACCAAGGAGCAACAACCATATCAAAATCAACAGATAGGAACAACCAAAGAAGTAGCACCACGAAACCAAATCCAAACAAACCAAGGAGCAACAACCATATCAAAATCAACAGATAGGAACCACCAAAGAAGTAGCACCACGAAACCAAATCCAAACAAACCAAGGAGCAACAACCATATCAAAATCAACAGATAGGAACCACCAAAGAAGTAGCACCACGAAACCAAATCCAAACAAACCAAGGAGCAACAACCATATCAAAATCAACAGATAGGAACCACCAAAGAAGTAGCACCACGAAACCAAATCCAAACAAACCAAGGAGCAACAACCATATCAAAATCAACAGATAGGAACCACCAAAGAAGTAGCACCACGAAACCAAATCCAAACAAACCAAACCAAATAGAACCAAACAAAACTAAATCATATCAAACCAAACTAAACAAAGAGAGAAGCAACAAAGCAAATCACTAGAGAGATTAGCAATCAAACAGAAGAAGCAACAGACAGAGCGACAACACAGAAGATCAAATTTTCAGCCTCATCCAAGTATCCAACCCTTCCTAGAAGGTCAATCATACAACCATAATGCTCAATCTGAGGCACAATTCCAAATCTCTCCATTTCTTTGAAGCATCTTCTTCCTTCCTCTACCAAACCACAATGGTTGCAAGCAGATAACACACTAGTCATTGTTATCTCATTCGGTTCAAATCCTTCCCGTAACATTGCTGCGAATACTTCTAACGCTTCCTTCGCACAACCATTGACACCATAACCATTTATCAAAGCATTCTACGACGATGTATCTTTTTCATTCATCTCCTCAAAAAGCAATTTAGCTTTTCCAATTTCCCCACCTTTTGCATACATATCAACCAAAGCATACACATGAACATCTTCATCAAGTCGGTTCCTTTGCACAAACACATGAATCCAAACACCCAAATCCAAAGAACTCAAATCAGCAACAGCAGGAAGAACACTCACAACCGTCACTTTATTCATTTCCACATCCAAACGTCCCCTCATTTCCCAAAACAACCTCAACGCATCGTGCGGTCGTCTATTCTCACAATATCCCCTAATCATCGCATTCCAACTAAGCACATTCTTGACAGGCATACAATCAAACATAACCCTAGCCGCCACAACATCATCATCCTCACAATAACCATGAACCATACTAGTCCAAGAAATAACATTCTTATCCTTCATCTTATCAAACAAATCCCTCGCCAAATCCATACACCCCATTTTCACATACCCATCAATCATAACATTAGAAGCAGCAATATCTCTATCAGGCATAACATCAAAAAGCTTCCTGGCCTCACTCATATCCCCACACCTAGCAAACCCAACAATAACAGCAGTCCAAGAAACCAAACTTCTCACAAACATTTCAACCAAAGAAGTCCCAACATACAAATTAACACAAAACCCATTTTTCAAAACAACACAATGAACCTCCAAACCTTCTCTCAAAGCCATACAAATAATGAGACAAACACAATTACTGAGACAAAATAAATTAGGGATAACCTGGTGCTGTGCGAGCACGATTTCTCCCCTTACAGACGTCGTTACCGATCCGACCGTTGAAGACGAAGACCTGAATGTTGTGAACCTTCTGTCCAAAAATCAGCCAAATCCAACGGTTAACGAATGCGCAATCGATATTTTTGTGAGACTGATTTAACAAAATCGGGAACATGGTTACTCTTCTCTTTTCTCTTTTGGTGGTTGCCTTTTCTATCAAAATAGTCTCTCTCTTCTCTACGGTAGATCCCAGGATGATAATTATCAATCATCCTGGTTGGTTAGAGCGTCAAACCCTAATGGCTCGTGGAAAGATTTATAGAACCTAATAATTTTTTTTTTTACTGATCTATCGAAAATAAACGAAAAGCTACAAAGAAAGGGTAAAGCAGAATTGGGACACGGTTTAACGAAAAAATCTCACTGAATATTGGAATGTTAGAAAAGAGAAACTATAATTATATTCCCTAATTGTTGGGAACTCGACAGCGGAATAGAGGCGGGGTCGTTCAAGGAGGGTCGAAATAAGCTCTGATACCATGTTAACAAAGAAAAGAGAAAGCAAGAGGAAGAAGAGAAACAACCACGCTAGGGTTTCATAATATAGAATGAACCAAAACCACAGTTAATAGGATTACAATGAGTATATATATAGGCGGGATCGTTCAAGGAGGATCGAAATAGGCTCTGATACCATATTAACAAAGAAAAGAGAAAGCAAGAGGAAGAAGAGAAACAACCACGCTAGGGTTTCATAATATAGAATGAACCAAAACCACAGTTAATAGGATTACAATGAGTATATATATAAAAGAATAGAATTGTCTAGAATTGTCTAAAATACCCTTACTACTAATATATAATAATATTATCTAACACCTAGAACTTTTTAGATATCATAAGACACAAGATGAAGTTCATCTGTATAAAAAGATAAAATACCTTCCAAGTCAATTTTACCCAATCCACTACTAACTTTAGATTCACTTGGAACTTGGTCTGCCACAGAACTAACAGAAGTAGGTTTTGCTGTCTCTACATTTACAATATGTGGATAATTCTTGTTTCTTTGAAGATGTTGCCGCTAAATAAAAATCTAGTTAGACACATTTCAAATGAATTATGTATATCACGGTGCATGAGCTTGATGGTCTACCTTTGGAAGCTCGTTTCTACGCCTTATAGATGATGTGCTCCATCCAACCAGCTCTATATAGGAGTCAAGATGTAAACTTATAGACAGTTGCAATAAATTGTGATAAGAATAGAATATCGAATGATAAATGCTGCAGAACTAAAACAAAAGGATACGGTCATAACGAACATTTGCATAGGCAACACGGCGTTTGAAAGACCGCAAAGCAGACCTGTAGAGAAAGAGATATAATATGTTATTTGTTCATGACTCAATTTCTAAAACATTAACCAAATTATAAACCTTACATGAATTTTATATCTTCGGAGTCACGAACCATCTGGAGAAGAAGAGGAGGTTTCCCATTCTTACCATCGGTTAAAAATAGGTGCTTTCCCGTTTTACGAAGAAACCATGAGAGACGGGTTGCTGTTTTCTCCAAAGAGCGAAATCCACAGAACAAAGGAACCTGGAGTACGCGAAAATCCAAAACCAAGTCATGAATGAAGCCTTCACCAACACAGATTAGTAAGACATAAATTTTTTTTTAACGCTATGGTATTGCAAACTGCTATTTAATTACCACTAGTAACCATCACTTGTGTGGAAACAGAAACTAAATAATTTGCAGTGAGTTGCATCAGACAACTCATACAAAAATTTAATTAAAAAAACATAATATACTGTCCGAAAGAATTACCTGCTTATGCCCTCGACAACCAAGGTGTGGTGTAGCAGATGTAATAAAATTTATAGGTTCCAGTCCTGCAATTTTTCCTTCATATTTTCTATCACGGCATTCTTGAATTGAAATCTGACTCTCACAATGTCCATTCCCTTGAGATAGTTCCTTAGAAACATCTCTCTCATAAAGCTTGGCTATTGCATACCTTGCTATCAGGCCACCTAAAGAATGACCTATAAATGAAATTTTCTGAACACTTGGATGGCGTTTTATAACTGATATAACCTGAGAAAAGAGAAGCAACAAAAATTTATATTTCTGGATTCGATGCAATAGAATTGAAACCGAATCAATATCCTAAGATCAACACAGATTCAACGAATAGTTATACTGTAACGAAATCCAATATGAACTGCAAATGCAATAAAAAATTATACAAATATTTGATTTGAATGTCAAAGACATCACACACCTCCTCTGCTAATCTATCTCCCATGACATCAACGCCGTCAAATGTCAACATTGAAGAATTGCATTTACTGCCTGCATCGCAAAATAATACATTAAATTACGGAAGCCAGTGTTGCTGTGAAAGAATGAAATAGAGAAGAGAGTGAAAATAATCTACATTGTCAAAATAAATGTCAGGGACAATAAGAACCTCACTAACTGTAAAAAAAAAAAACAGATTAAAGCTGATTACATACTATATATACATCATGATGATATAAATGCAATGATTAATCGAATCACAAGTATGTTTGAATTGGCGGTATAGGGGGGACCGTGGAATACAATAATATCGTCCATTTTTAAATCTAACCAGCCTATTGCATTATATTCCACTTCTTTCCACCCTATGCTGAAAATGGGATCAAGGCCTTAACTTATGTAATTCTAGAATGTTACAAGGTTCAAAAACCAATATTATGCATTGCATTAGTCAAGTTACAACCGTTACATACAATAATTACTTTAGAAACTGAGATTCCTTGTACTGATCTACTGATACCAAACATAAAACTGATGATAATCATTAAATATTTGTAAATGATTAAAAAAAAAAAAAGGAAGCTACCAGGATCAAGGGAACTTACAATGTACAATAGCATCATAAGGGTACCTTTTCAGAAACTGCTTTGCAGCGTATTTCCAATTGTGAGCGCTGCAATATAGAAGCATTGCCATAAATTACTTAACAAACAACATTAATTAATCAAAATAACATAATCAGCTGGTGTCATAGTTTTGATACATGTTTCCACACTTAAGGTTGTGTTTGGTTCTGCAACGAAAAATATCAATTTTAAATAAATTGATTACGTAAAATTAATTTTAGCCCACGATTGGAGCAGCCATAATGGATTCTGGAGGTGTAAAATTGATTTTGGTTGTTTTCGAGTAGAATTGATTTTGCCTCCAAATTCTAACTTTAAGTTATGATTTAAAACTTTTGAGTCTAAATGTGATTATTACACTGATATTTATTATTCAATTCACTTTTACGTAAACATAAACTACTTTATATTCAACTCACTTTTAAATAAAATCAATTTTTGCCGTCGCATAACCAATCATATACTTTTGATTAAGACTAAAAGTGAGTTATTATTGGATAAACTCAGGTAAAAGTGAGTTGAATAATAAATTTGACACTAAAGATCAATTCTATGTACATAAGCTCCCATTTTAGAGGCAAAAATCAATTATGCTCCAGAACAACCAAAGATATCAAAATCAAGTATACTCGCCTAGATTCAGAATCAATTTTGGACCATCCAAAAGTAGAACCAAAGTACCAAACATTCATTTAACTTGAAACTATGATCCGAAGCTTTTGACTTTTGACTTTAAACTTGAAACTAATGAAAGTAGGAAATAAACTGAGAAAAGACACCTTGAGAAAGTAAAAAGCAATGTGAGAAACAAACCTGCCAATGAGACCATTAACCATTATGATCAAATGAGTAGGGTTAGGACGGTGGTGACCGGAAGCATCAACAACCTCTATATCAAAACCTTCACCTGTTGCATCATGTTCAATTCTGAAACAACCAAATTTGGGTAAAGACAACTTCTTCTTCTTATTATTCTTCTTCATCTTCTTGGTAGTATTTTTGGTTTTATTGTTGAGCTCAACAACCTCATTGGTCCCTTCTTCAACACTTTCTTGAACCTTGCTAGGTTCTGATTCAACGGAAGCCATGAGGTTTTGGAAAACTAATCAGTGAGAAACGATTTGGGTTGTTTTTTTATTTGGGGGTATGAAATTGAAAACAGTTTAAGTAGTTATTATTAACAGATGGCATTGAAATTCAAGGAGACCATGGTCTGCATACCAAAGCTAGCAGCAGCCTTGTAAGGACTTTCAGATTTCAACTCATTGACTCTTGACTCTTCTTTCTACTTTTTACACCCCCACCATTATTTCTTTCTCTTCTGTTTTGTGTTTTTTTATATTCATAATTTCTGTATTGGTACTTTATCAATAATATATTTCTTATAATGACTAATCTTTGTTTCTGGTTGGTTGATCTGGACCGTAAACTCAGACACGTGGAAATGTAATTGCAGGTGTTTGTTGATTGGAATTAAAAGCTTATATGTCCACACACCTACACAATTGTAAATTTCTTCTACCTGCTCCTTCTAGAAACCTGGAATAATGGTGTTTGGTTTTTCCCCTGTCTCAACCTCTCATGTGTTGTTTGGATCCTTAAAAGAAATAAGGAAGAAATAATATTAAAAAAATGAAAATGGTTTAAACATGAATAGAAAGTGGAGTGATTTTTTAATATGATTGAAAGTGAAAAGAAAATAAATTAATTAATTAAAAAAAATGTACATTTAATAAAATGATAAGACTTTTTTTTACTGAAAGATATCTGAAAAATAATTCGTACAGTTCAAAAAAATACTAAATAATTAAATGAACAAAAACATATGCAATGTAACTAATGAAGAGGAAGACTTAAAATAAAAGTACAATAATCAGTTTTTCCAAATTTCTAATCCGGAGGAGATATACTTTTGTACATGCATAACTTTATTGTTGTTTCCTTCAACTTTTCTCTACAACCAATCTTTTTTTTTTTTTTGTCTTAGTGTTGCCTCAACCAAACAATGTGTCCATGTCTCTATGCGGAGTAAAGCTTGATTTAAATTATTTTCTTCATATAATTGATTTTTTTTTCTTTACTATGACGGTGAAAAAAATTTATATTTTCAACACGTTACTATTATAGGTATGATTTTTGATATAATTACGATAAAATATAAAAAAACTAATAATTCTGACACTATAAAAAATATTTACAGATATACAAATTAAATCTTTATTTTTTAAAGAATTTTCTTCATTTAATTATTAACTACAATATGTTATGTGGTATTTTTTTTTCTTTCTTAGTTACATATTTATATAAATATTTATGTGAAATCTAATATTGCACTCAAATAAACTTTATTAAAAAGCAAATTGATCAAAAGTTTGAACAAAATAACATTGAAGAGAAATACATTATAACTGTTGGATGTGTCGAATGAAACGATAATTCACCTTATTTTAAAGTTTGTTAACCCTCTCTAGACTCATTTTATAATTAAAAATAAATATTCTCGTATTTATTAAAAACAATTGTTTTTTTTTTTAAGATTAAATAGAAAATTAAGAAAAGTAATTAAGAATATTTAATTGGCTTGATTTCATATATAAATTTATTAACTTATGCCTAATTATAATTATATTTTTTTTTTATATTTCCAAGTGATTTTATATCAATTTTTTATTTTATGTAAAATATATCTAAATGTAAATATTTTTTCTAATTACTTTATATAATTATAAAAAGTCTCTTAATATACTAGAAATGTCTAAAAAAATATAAATTATGAGACAAAAGTGAACACATTGATCATATGAAAAATATTAGTTATAAATTGAGAAATCATGAGACAAAGTAGGGAACATATTGCTAACATGAATGATTGGAGTTGTAGTATACACACTATTTTATTCTTCAACTAAAAGATGAAAATTTTTACATGAGTTATTGATGTTGTTATAGAACTGTTAAAATGCCTTATTTTATTTTTTGAAAAATATAGAGAAAATAAATTTGATAATACTATTAATTCTACTAATGAAATTTTCTATAGTTATTGAATAAAATATTAATAATTTGTTTATTTATTAATTTTTTAAAATGTAATGTCTAATAATTTCGCTTTAAGCCTCGTAGTGTGTTGGACCAGCCCGCATATGCGTTAGAATTTTAATATTGCATAAGTTTAATTCAAAGAGAAAAACTTAATAGTAAAAATTGTTTAGATATAAAGTGATATAACATACTTTTTGTTTGGAAAAGTTGGGTAACACTTTATTTGCTTTCTGTTTGGTGCTAATGGTCTTTTATTTCTTTTATAAAAGTTCAACGTGATGTATACACTCGTGGCTGACGTTTGTGATTAGGTAATATAGGATTAGGCAAATAATAATGTAGTGGTAGTGATATATGTAGTTCTGGTCTACTGAGGAAGGTTTGCCTGAAAAATTATTATGTCTTTTGAGAGGAAAAAAGTTAATATGTTAACACGTTATTAATTTATAGTATATGTGTATATAATAGGTTAGATATTATTTGTGGTCACTTAACTTAATTTCAGTTAATATTTTAGTCTTTTATCTTTATTTTTTGGTTTAGTTATTTATTTCAATTTTAAGTGACAATTTAATCTTTTATGTTTTAAAATGTCGACAATGTTATTCTTTTTTTTACAAAAATTTAATCAAAATTCATAAAATTAATTATATTCTTTAATATAAAATAAATTTCATCGAATTCGTAACTCAAATCTTCAAATAAACTCACATTTATCATTCTTTATTTGATATTGTTAGAGGTGAAAATATTAGTTTATTTAAATATTTTAGTTATGAATTTGATGAAATTGCATTATATTGAGGTTGATAATTAATTTTATGGGTTTTGTTTGAATTTTTTAATGATTTTTTTTGAATTTTTACAAAAAATAAAGATAAACATTGTTGACATTTTAAAACATAAAAGATCAAATTGTCACTTAAAATTAAAATAAATGACCAAATCAAAAAAAAATAAATAAATAAATGACTAAAATATTAACTGAAATTAAATCAATAGATCACAGATGATATTTAGCCTATATAATAATATCTACTACTATCTCTCAAAAAAGTATCAATAATCCAATATTAAATTATTTATTTATTAAATATGGATTTTTTTTCTCTCTCTAATATGGTTAAAATATGTTTTAGTGATCCATTAAAAATAAAGAGAGAGATTGTAGTGTTTAATTTGATTTTATTGTTAATCAATTAAGATAGAGTAACACAGGTATATTCATGAAGAGAGAGAATATAAATATGTATAAATGTGTATAGCGTATACGTATACAGTAGTTGTGTTTGTATTTGTGTTTAAAATTGTGTTTAAATAACATTTCTCAAAAATAAATGGGTTAACTATCCTGAGATGATTCAAAAATAAATTTCAATATATTTCATATTTTTAAAGAAAAAAATTAATGTACAGACATAATTGTCAATTTGTAACTTTACATTGTTATCAATAATTGATATTCAATTATCAATAACAATAATCAAAGTCCACATTTATATCAAATTTCACATTGTTATCTATAATTCACATTTATCAATATTTGAAAAGTCTACATTTATATATAATTGACACACATAATTCAAAAATATCAAATTCAAACTCGGAATATAATATCTAATTTAACAATTTCGACATTAGTTGAACTAAACATTACAAAATAACAATAATAATAATAATTATTATTATTACTAAAAAATTATTTTTTCACCTCCGAATATTTTTAAAACCTCTATTCCAATTGATTAATTCAAAAATATATTTTATTTGTCTAAATTAATCGATTTAATATGTGTATTTTTATATATGTGAGAATATTTGAGTGAGTGAGAAAAAAAATCGTTTCTTACTAACATCGTACCATTTTACATGGAATCTCGTACATTAGGCTTGGCCCAGTTTCGACACATGGTTGATCCCTAAAGAATGAAGATAGGTGCACGCTTTGGTCCTTAAAAACTACATTTACAAACAATTTGGAAATTTTAACCCGTACATATTATACATCTGTACATACCATTAGTTTGCACTTCCAATTTTGTCCTTCCCTAAGCAAACATCTATGTTCATAATCTATAAAAAAAATTGGAGGTTCTGGTTTTTCATAACATATATTTTTCAAAAAAAATAATTAAAATTTTCAAAATATTGATCAGTTTCGACAAATTTATAACAAATTTTTTAAATAAATGTGTTCCACAAAAACTGAATCATTAAACTTTTCAAATAAATAAAGACATGTTTTTTTTCCGTGTTAGAAAATTATAGACGGAGTAAAATGTGAAAAATAAAAAAGGTTAAATTGATAATTTTTTTTAGGGACCGTGGGAGTAGAGATATAATTATTCGAGTAGTCAGTTAAAATTGTCAAGCATTTTCCTTTGTCGAGTTCAGCCGGTATTTTCATCAAATAGTGCAAAATAATAAGATGTATAAGAGCCTTAATTGTGAATTTAACATAAATTCATTAAATAGAATCAATTATATCATCTTGAAGCAATTGATTTACTTTTTTTACTGTGCACAATAATGGTAAACTAAATATAAATTTATTAAATAGGTTCCACAACTTTAATTTATATATTAATATTTAATTTTATTACAACTTAAAATATTAATTTAAATATTTCAATTAATATTATTTTAATTTAAAATAAAATTGAACTTAAATTTTTATAACAATAATAAATAAATAAAAACAATTATAAAATTATTATTATTAATAAGTTAAAAAGAAGCTAACAGTCGTAAAATAATAAAAAAAAGATAATAGTTATAAATTTATTATTAATAATAAATTAATAAAAAAATGTATAAATTTATTATTATTAAATTATGAAATAACCGTTGTTTTCTGACGTACAACTTTACACAACTCTAATAGTAAACTCGCAAAAAACTCAATTCTACGTGATTCCACGGTAGCGGACAAACGTTGGCTACCGTTGAAGAGGCTCTAAGTAGAGAGATAACCTAGAGGAAGAGTATAATATGGCCATCTGGGCTCTAACATCGTAGCTGATCTGGGTTTTATTTTTTCTCTTAAGGCTTTTATTTTTTGTTTATTCAATAAAACAAAATTAATTTGTATAGACGTTTTTTACTCTGTCAGTTAATTTCAGTTATTAAATCATTAAAAACTATTAACTTCTATAATAATTATATCAATCGTCACAACTATAAATGATGATTATGATATATTGATAATATAAATTTTTTAACTATTGATACATAGTAATTAAACTATAAATAAAAAGTATTTTTAATGTAATTGAAGAACAATTTATTCATAGGTTGTCCAAAGATAAAAATAAGTTACGTCCAACCTTCACTTGTTTAGATGTTCACTTGTTTAGATGTTTAGATGAATTAATGTTATGTTTAACACATTTTATAGTAGTATTTAATTAAAGGGAAAAACTAATGTGCATTTTTTTTAAAGTGTTTTTTTTCGCTCTGTTATTAACATAAAATACACATTTTTTTATAATAAATTTAAAAAAAATTATAAATGTGATAAAATAATTGTTGGTTAAGTTAAGAAGCATTAGAAAATTACTTTAGAAAATACACATAAGTTTTGTCTTTAATTAGATTGTATGAATAGTTGGTATCTATTTATAACAATTTATAAGGAAACATGAAGAATAAAATGTTAGATAATAAAAACTTGATAGAATAATGTTACTAAGCATTTTAAAGATAAATTCAACATGTTTCATTAAATCATTAAATAGACTCTGTCACATAATTTTAAAATAACTCATTCATTTTATACAGTTTAACTCTTAAAGAATCATATTAAATCCCACAATTTTAATTTATACATTAATATTTAATTTATATTTAATTTTATTATACATTAAAATATTAATTTAAATATTTCAATTATTATTATTATACATTATTTTAATTTAAATTTAAAATAAAATTGAACTTAAATTTTTATAACAATAATAAAAATTAAATATTAAATACATACATAAATACAATCAAGGTTGTTGAAGATTATATTGATTTGGATCCATAAAATTGTGAAAGAAAAAGTAAGAGTTACATGTATAAATTAAAAAAAAAAAACTAACGATCATATATCAATAAAAAAAGTTATAAAATTATTATTATTAATAAACTAAAAAGAAGTTAACAATCATAAATTAATATTAAAATAATAATAAATTTTAATAAAAAAGATAACGGTTATAAATTTATTATTATTAGAATATGAAAATATTGTTCCTTCATGAGTTAAATAACCGTGATGACTACCGTTGGAGATTCTCTTAAAAGCATCTATAACGGTGAATTCAACACAAATTCATTCAATAAGGTTAATATGTCACGTCATCTTAAAGCAACTCATTAATTTTTTTACTTCAATGCTTAATTCAACTTGCGTTATTAAATAGGGTTCACTAACGACGATAAATTTATTAATATTAATAAATTAATAAAAAAAGGTAACGATTATAATTTTATTACATGTTGATATAATTCTAAAAGTGAACTCGCCAAAAACTGAATCTTATTTGACTACATACTGACGGAATAACTTATTTTACCATCGTTGAAAATGCTCAGATAATTTAATACATTATTTTTATTAGTTAAAATATACGTATATCTCGCTAAATTTATATAAGACTCGTATTTTAATAAAATTTATACAAATTTTAACCAAAAAATATATTAAAAATGTGTTAAATAGATCATTCCTACCAATTCTCAATATATAATCTAAATCTATTAAATGATTTTTTTATTTTATATAAATTAAAAGGGAAATATAAATAATAATAATTTTATCCAATTAATTTTATTAAATAATATATATTTTTTATGATCATAAATACAAAGTGAATAATATATACGATACTATAAGATAATTTTTGTTAAAAAAATCATAGGATAATTTTAATATTTACTAAAAAAAATATAAGACAATTTATTTTATGAATGTGAAACTCATAACAAATGAACACTGCAAGTCTGCAATGAGATAGAAAAATTAAATAATGTTCTACCAAGACGACAAATAAAATAATGTTACATTCAAACGATTAAATCACATACAAATATACAGGAAAAACTAAATTTATATGAAAGTCACTTGTGTGGATAAAATGCGAGAAAACGACTTAGAGATTAGTAATTTCGTATTAAAGAATAGTCTTGAAATATCTCTCTTTAACCGATGAGGAATGAGAGATAACTAATTTTTTTTAAGGAGTTTGGACTACCATAACTAGTCATTTATATTATTGTAAAAAGAATCACTAATCACGATAATTAACATTTTTTGATGTGAATCGAATATTATCTCTCGAACTGAGTAGGATCACAATGGACGGTAAAGCTATCTCTTAAGAGATTTAACAAGTTGATTTGGTTCAAATTTGATGAAAAAATCATGAGTTTGTAACTCAATTCAACTCAAATAAAATTGATCAGTATGAATATCAAATTTAATAAAAAATAACCCAACCTAACTCTTCGATATTTTTAGAGATTTAAATAGATTTCGAGTATTATTTAATTAGTATAGTATCAAAAAAGTTCGATTCTACATAATATTTGAGTGGTAGAAAATATTTATTATATAATAAATATAATACATTATATAATAATTCTTACAAAATAGAATTCTTTCATATAGAATACTATATTATTGCGCCACCCCAAGAAGTATTCCTTATTTCCTTTACTTTTCTTTCAACTTGAAAGAAAAAGTATGGACAAATATTATCCAGAAAAAATGTTTTGAATCAATTAATTAAGTTAATTTTTCAAAAACATCCTAAAAAAATGAAATGGTGTTTTTTTGAAACATACCAAAAAGTTATATATTGAGTCATTTACAAAAAGATTTTGATTATGAAGAACTCAACGGGACCCCCTTGAATTAGTCAATGAAAGAGTGGATCCGTGTTGTGTTCTTATGCTTTAATTTCGAAAATTAAATTCATCTGATTACTACAGGGATGATCCCAACCTGAAATATGAACCATAAACAAAAATACCAATTAAACCGATCACAACAATACCAACTACATTACTTATTATCCAAAGAGGAATCCTTCCAATAGTATTGACCATTTATCCCACTTTCCTCCACATTTGATCAAGTAGTTGGTCATAGCTAAATACCTAATCAATCATAGATAATTATGAAATGATATAATTCCGAATGGGATAAGAGAATTCCTAATATATATATTATTGCCTTTTCTTCTATTAATTGAAGAAATAAATTGAAAATAAAAGTACAAAAATGAGTAATAACCCCTTTACAGTGAAAACAATCGAAACGAAGTTGTTAATAATAAATTACCAAGAAAAATAGGTAAAAGAAATTTCCATCCAAGATTTAATAGTGGATCTATTGTAATAAAGAGATCAATTGTAGTTCCAAAAACTCCATATGTTTGATTTATTTAAAAAAATTCATAAACGAATATGTATGGAATAGAGATATTTGAACCGCCCAAATAAAAAACCGTTGCAAAATAATTAAAAAATTAATAGGTTTAAATAGGAATCAACGTAAAATAAATCAAATATAATACCCAAATATTCAGTTTGATAACCCGCTACTAATTCTTCTTGTGCTTATGGTAAATCAAAAGGTAATCTTTTCCATTATGTTAGGGAAGAAATTAGAAAAACGATGAAACCCATAAGTTGACGCCACAAATCTATCCCCAAAAATCATATTTTGATTGTGCATCAACTATATCAATTGTACTTAAACTGTTAGATAATCCTAGTCGTTAATATCATTATTGTTCTCATCTTTATTAGAGAACCATACATGAGATTTTCACCTCATACAGTTGATGGAAAGCCTTAAATTAATATAATAGGTACTTATGAATTTATCTCATTACTTTAAAATCAAAATTTGAATTTGTTGAGTAATAACTGAATTGCTCAATATACACCTCTACTTTTTAGAGAATTTGAGTCTAATTTATTTAAATAAATAAATTTTAAAAACTTGAATTTAACATGTTATTTAAACGGATTAAGTTGAACGACACTTTTAAACCAACCATAAATCCATTTTTAGCCGCATTATTCTCACTCCTACCTTCAACAATTCAATTTTGGCTATCCACTGGATATTACTTACACATATATCTATTGTTGATTTACTTCCAAAAATTGAAATTTTTTAATTTACATTCTACTTTATGAAATGATGGGGGTTAGCTTTTTTTTAACAATGGAAGTTAGTTTTTTTATACCTTCATTTTTTCAATTTTGTGTATTTATTTTTATTTTTTATGGTGTATAAAAAAAAAGAGATTTTCTCCTTGCATGCTCTTATATATCACTAGATCCATATTACATAAATTAGTTGTTCAAGTTCGAAGTTATATAAATCTTTCAAACAAAATTATTGTGAGAAAAAAAAATTCACCAAAAATATCAACCCAAACGAAATAATAGAAAAAATATTTTACAACCTTCCAAAATTGTTTTAATTTGTCAAAAATAAATCGATGAAGATATACCTATTTTGAAATGATTTATCATTTGCTGACATTTTTCGTACGCATACTCATTTCGGAAAGAGATTTGTCTTTCATCTTTTTGTATCATACTCCATAAAAGACACAAGCCAGAAGAGGTAGTGTCTCCCAGATTCGACCAGTAAGTTTCATCGCCAACACTATCTATCGGACGTGCTCGAAGATAAAGATCCGTTTTATGCCTTTATAAAAAATAAATTTTTTATTTTATTAAAAATCTTTAAAAAAAATTATTTAATAAGAGACATCATATTTTAATATTTTAAAAATTAAAATATACAATTTTTTAAATTTAATATTATTTCAATAATATTAAAAAAATATTACATATATCAATTATATTAATTTAGTTATATTATTTTAAATTTTTATTTTATATCTTATATTAAAATTAACTTTAAGCATCTAATTGGACACTACTCTGGCATATCCAAGTTAGTACGCGTGTACTGTCTTGCAACGACCATGTATCCACAAAAAATTTAATCATGTTTAAGGTCGACATATATTTGTCATTTTTAGAACATGGCTTTGCTCGCTACTTGACAATTGAATAACTTGGCTTTGCTCGCTACTTGACAATTGAATAACTTGGCTTTGTTGTCTATCATCGTCACGACACAAGCTATAAAAGCTACTGAATTGTTTTTATGCAGAGTCTGTTATAAAAAAAATAAAATTATCCTTTTATATCAAATTACGAAAAATATTAATTGATTTTTTATTTACAAAAATACCATAATTAAAATTAAAGTATCAATTACTTTTTTTATTAATAATTGAATAATAAATTTAGAAAGATGATATATTATTAAAAAAATTAATTTCAAAATTATTATTTTAATAAATTTTTCATATAGAGACAAATATAATATTAATTATCACTCGTCGTTCGAGAATGATCTCGCAATGATCTAGTTGTCCATAGAGACACCTCATCAGAGGGCTCTATACAAAGGTTATGTACTTCAAGTCCAAAATACACAATTCATTTAAGTAACAATGTCAATTATAAGGAAAAATAGTTTGAATTGTAATTGTTCTTTTTTAAAAATTCTTGTTAAAACTCAAAATATTTAACTCAATATTGATATTGGTTATAAACGAATAACGTTTTTTATTAGTGAAAACACATAATTTTAAGTCATCTATATAAAATATGATTAGAAGATAAAAAATAAATAGAGATAAATGAAGATATAACACACATAGATATATCTTGATTCACCCAATACGAGTTACGTTCAGTCTTCACAATTGTGATATTTTCTACTAAGTGCTGAAAGCAAGACCGTTATTGGTTTTCACACAAATTTTACAGATCAATCTTGATCTGTTATAAAGTACTACATTCCTACATATAAAGGATTTCCACAAGTTATCTTTCAATATTTTAGGAAGGATTTTTACACATTACCTTTTAAACATAAAAAGATTTTTACAAATTACTCAAACTATTTCAACAATATAGTATTGAGTTACAAAATCACGATTTTAAGAGATTGGTAGAATATGAGTATGCTCAACTCGTGTTTGAAAATATATTTTAATATTTAGAACTCAGTAAAGCTGATTCTTATATAAAGTTAAGAACATAACTGAAACTTTGAAGTGATTGAAAAGCTCAAGAGAATTTGAATATGCTTGTATGATTGATGTATTTATTTGCACTTGAAGTTCTTATTTGTCTTCATCTTGAGACTTATTTTATAGACTTCAAGAAGGCTAATGACAACTCATTTGACTGTTGAGAATGGTCCAGCTGTCATGTGTCAGTAAGTGGATAAGATCAACCATAAAACAAGAATGTTCTTGTAAATCAATAACGATCTTTGTTTCTGCTTTGAGGTGTGTTGAGTTTTCATCTTCGCTTGACAGCTGTCTAAAGTGATCCATGCTTTGTACCACGTGTGTAGACTGCTTAAAAATACAACTGAGGTGTCATGTACAATATGTCAACTTTGTACTTGAAGGTTGCTCAACTTAGAGAATGATCTCGCTTTATGAATTATGAAGCACAACTTTTGTCTTTGACCTACAGAGTGATTCCTATACTAAAATGATCTTCGTATGTTTTTGGATATATTTTGTAACATATTGTAATTAATCGAACTAATCATTTCTTTAAGAATCTAATAATTGTTGTTGTTTTGAAACTATGGATAACGTTGTTCGTTTTTCAGGATTATGTTAATAACGTTTTTCGTTTATCTGAATGGGTTTGCTTCATTTTAATATGATATGTTTTGAAATGTTTGATTCATATATTTGTTCAATACACTCAAACACACATGTTAAATACCAAGACACTTAAAATTATAATTAAAAGTCTTAATTAATATTTGTTTAATTATCATCAAAACATTAATCTAGGATTTTATCTCAACATTCATTATAATCTAAGAACTACCTCTTACTCCTTCCAACTCTCATTGACTTAGACGTTGTAGTGTTTGGAGATACACTCTATTAGGAGTTGCTCAGTTGTACTTCATTGTATTTCTCCAACATCAAACATTTTCGGTCATCATTGAAGTTGCGTTTCAGATTAATTAATATTATTATATAATATTGTCCTTAATTATTATAACAAGTAAAAATCAAATTACACCTAAATAGTTACATTGATAATTATACTTATTTATTTCACAGGAAAAAAAGAATTACACTCATTTTTTAGTAAAAAAAAATGACACTAATTCAATAACATCTTGTCGATTAAATAATTTTAAAAATCAATATTTAGATTGAATTATCATTTTGACATTAATCCATCATTATTTCTCATGTAATCTTGATGCGTTCAAAATAATGCCAACAATGTAATCATATATAATGTTAATCTTAACGCATCCATATTATCTATATGGCAATAGTTTTAATTCTAAAAGCCGAGTTTGAAAAATATTTATTTGACACGATATTATTAAATGAGTGTAACTCTTCGGGTGTAATTTGTTTTATCATCTATCCTAATTGCACTTTTTCATTTTCACATATTTGAGGAACATAACCAATATAATTAATGTGTTCATTTTATGCATGAACCACTATAAATTATCCTTTGACTAATGTTTTAAATTAAACAATAATAAGTCCCAGAAAGGTAGTTAGATTGATCAATTAAGAGACGTCGAAGGAGTTTCAAGCAAAAAGTTCAAGTCAATCCCAAAAACTAACATAATCTTAAGTAAAACATAATAATATTTGCCTATAAATAAAAAATTAAACAATAATAGTATAAATTGACACTAAGTCATATAATGTGTTTTGAATAAAACTATAGTCTCTCTCTATTTGGATATTAATCTTGTTTAAAATTTAGACATCGTCTTTCTATACTAGACGAGTTGTCCTCAAGTTATCATAATTACCTATAAAGGAAACTTATATATAGTGCATCAACCTTATCAAAAAACAAGGCGAGGGAGATAAACAAATACCATAATATAAATGGAAAAGTAAATGGGAAATTTTTTGATAACAAATCTACTCAAATCTAATTGTCCGATAACAATAGTGTCTCGATTCTGATGATTAGGCCTAACACTATTGTGATATGAACCCACAAGAGTGTTAGAAATTTTTTGTAATCATCTTAAAATGTTACATAAACTAATAAGGTGTAATTGCTTTATGACACAATTAGTTCCAATTTAAGAACATGCTTGATAAATGTCTCGTTCAAATGACAACTTTGATTGGGCCTTCAAGAACAACTATAATTAATTTGACAAACAAATCACTAATTGCGTTCCTTTGAGAATGATAAAAGATAACTTGAAATCCATCCACCTCAAGAGCCTTTAAAGCACAAATACTTTGCAAGGCATAACTTATCTCTTTTGTAGCAATCATCCTATCCAACATCTCAATCTCATATTGTGCAAGGATAGGAAAACTCTTAGAAAAAACCTCATGAACCTTCCATAAAAAAACAACCCATTGCTTGTTTTTATCTTGTGACATATCAAAATAAAATTTCTTACTTCTAAATAGCAATAACCCCGTGAAATAACCTCGTATTTATTGTTTCACGAGCCAACCACTTTTGGTTCTAAAATTGTTCCAAGTTGGGGCAAGGCCTACTTCGTCAAAGACCCAAGCCCAAAGTCGATGTATGATTTCATACGTGATCCATTACTGTCTCAAACAGCTTGTGCCAATCTCAACGAGCAAGAGGGAACAAAGACAAGAAACACATAGCCCTGTCCTCGAAGCCGTTACATTTATCGCGCTCCAATAGTCATGTATTCAAATTATTTCGATCCTTAAACTCCTACCCGTATATATACATTGTTCCAACAACGTAAGTGGTACACACAATCTATTCCATAATTTCGACACATTATTGTCTGACACAAATTTAAGCACCAA
Source organism: Cicer arietinum (assembly GCF_000331145.2). Lineage (NCBI taxonomy): Eukaryota > Viridiplantae > Streptophyta > Magnoliopsida > Fabales > Fabaceae > Cicer > Cicer arietinum. The sequence goes on along the minus strand of NC_021164.2, from coordinate 76,163,953 downwards.
TGTGTTTGTTTGCACCATCATTCCATGAGGAAGAAGAGCATTCAACGACAAAAACATTACGCAACCTTCGACCGACATCCATTCTCAATCTAGTTCTGATTAGAAACTAAAACATTTCATCCTAGTACAAATTATTCTAACACAAAATCAATGGTAAAGTATGGTATAACTAACATTTAATTTTAAAAAAAATTAGAATTAAAATTAGTTATTTAAAGTTTAGCTTATTTAATATGAATTAAATGAACTTTATACTAAAATCGAAACATTTGCCCATTTAAAATTAATTGTTACTTTTAGAAATTTTACTTATTTGGAAGACACACTTACTTTAATTTACATGATAATTTTTGAAAATTAATATTTCTATCTAAAAATAATCTTCTTATTTTCAAACGAGAAAAAGAACCATAAAATTACTGTGTAACATCTACTTACAATTTTACCCATCATTTATTAGTATTTTAGCATGGTATTTCTTTCCTATATTAATTTCTAAAATTTATAGTTTGAAACTAAAATTTATAATTTTTAAAATAAGTATTTTTACTTTAAAATAATTTATAAATTAAATAAAAAGTAAGTTATATTTTTTTTATTTTTTTAAAATTTATTTGACTGAAGATAGTACATATTTGAGTTGTGTTAACTCTAAATTAGTTTAAAAATAATATTTGATTTCTTTTTATAATGAAATATTATTTTATTTAAATAGCCACATCACTCATTTAATATTGTTTTTAATTTAATTTTATAAAATAAAAAATGTGTTAAAGGTAATCTGAATTGTTTGTCTCCAAACATACTTGAATGAATATTAATATATTCAATATTTACCTGCTGAAAAAAGCTCTCCTCACACTGACACCGCCTCCAAATTCTTCGCTCGTAAATCAAACACAACAGCAGTCGTCACCGCTGGCGGAACCTCATTCGTCATATAAGCTGACGGTACCTCATTCTACGCTTCTCGAGTTGTTCCGACACGCGCCTTTCCCTGACCGCCGGCAGAGCGTAAAGTCCACGCAACTATGTTAACTTACGCTTCATATCCTTACTCACTTCCACATTCCACATGCGTTTCGTAACTTTCGTTCGTTAATTGGAAGGGTGTGTCTCTGACGCTCCTTTAAAGCGGCGTGAGGTTCGTAATACAAGAAAATTATCGTCAACGGTGAGCTCCTCAGTAATTCCTATGTTCTGCCCAATAAAATTCACCCAAGTGAAAGAAATCAAAGATTAACTAAGAAAAATGTTGAAGCTCACGTGAACCTCTTCCGTATACGAGAAACCCCTTTTTCTTTTACCACAATAATTATTAATTAATAAATTAATAAATAAAGCTTGCTCTTGAACATCGTGGTTCTTCTTCCTAATTCAATTCGATCTTTCACTTAGTGCGTTTCTGAGAGATTTCTAGGGTTTTCAGTGAGATTGATTTTCCGTACGGACGGAGAGGTTAGGGTTTTTCATCCTCTGGCTTCTTCATGGTGACTGCGAGGTTAACTGCATTGGTTTCTGAATCAAATTTCACTCCTGAAATCCGAATCTCAGTTCTCTCAGTGTAATGACTTCTATTGCCGCCGGTGAATGGCTCGATTTCGTATCCGGCGTTTCCTTTTCTTTTCCGTCTTCGCACTCGCCGTTGTCGTATTCGCGAGACAGTGTGTTTCCGAAGAATCGAAGAGCAACGAGTTGGAGCATGAATTTTCTATAACTGATTTCGATTGGAACCTTTTTCATCAGGATTACTCGCCACCAGCTCCGCCTCCACCACCGCCTCATCCACCGTCGGTGTCGTGTGTGGACGATCTCGGTGGTGTTGGTTCTCTGGACACGACGTGCAATATAGCGAACGATGCGAACCTCACTCGTGACGTGTACATAGCAGGGAAGGGAAATTTTAACATCCTACCTGGTGTGAGGTTTCATTGTGAGATTCCTGGCTGCATGATAACCGTTAATGTTACTGGTAATTTTAGTTTAGGTAACAACTCGTCGATTCTCACCGGAACTTTTGAGTTGGAAGCAGATAATGCTAGTTTTGGGAATTTTTCGGCGGTGAACACGACAGCTATGGCGGGGCCACCACCGCCTCAGACGAGTGGAACTCCTCAAGGGGTTGATGGAGGTGGTGGAGGGCATGGCGGGAGGGGTGCTAGCTGTCTGGTTGATACGACGAAGCTCCCGGAGGATGTCTGGGGAGGGGATGCGTATTCGTGGGCTTCGCTGCAGAATCCATGTAGTTTTGGGAGTAGTGGTGCGTCGACAAGCAAGGAGAGGGACTATGGTGGGTTGGGTGGAGGGGTTCTGAGGATGATTGTTCATAAAGTTATTGAGATGAATGCAACTCTTTTGGCTGATGGTGGTGATGGAGGGACCAAAGGCGGAGGTGGCTCCGGAGGCAGCATCTACATCAAGGGTTATAGAATGTAATAGTTTTTTTGTTGTTGTTGTCTTATTTGGTTATAGTAAGCATATTATTGATTAATCTGAAGTTGTTAGTTATCTTTCCATTACAGTAGTTATTACTCTGGCTAGACAATAACTTGGTTTCAGTTTGGATATTCATTCATCTTGGATTCATCTTTTTCGCCGTGTTAGGTGTTTTTCACTCCATCCAACCTTTTTAGCTTGTTCTCTTTTCATACGTTTCATTTTAGTTTAACCACGATTTTAGTTGCAGTTTTTTTTTGAAGTTAAAACACACAATCAAGGTTTTCTGTTTACATTTTGAAAACCAGCTGGATTTTGTGTGGTTAAATAAGGGGCGTAAATTATACAAATTACTGCATCTCTTTTCTTTAAAATATTGTTTCTAAGCCTTTTTTTCTTCTTGTTACCAATGGTTTTTGCAGTTTCCTAATTGCATGTTCTACGATGTGGTTTTCTATATATGGCAGCAGCTCCTCATCATCATTGTTTCAATTTGAATAAAATTAGTACTAATTGCCGCCTATTATTGCGTAAAAGTCTGTTACTGAAGTCTAAAACCATATCATGGTTTGTGAATTATTCATTTCGAAGGACTTATTTTCTGTCTATATTTATAGGCATTGATTTATTTGGCCGATAATGGAATTTTTAAAATATACCTGTGCTTGATTGCAATTAAAGTGTAATGTACTTTTCGTGAATATAGACTTAATGATTTGCAACTGATCTGTCTTTTCTTTAAAAGAGCAGGATTGGTAGTGGGATGATAACTGCTTGTGGAGGTAATGGTTTTGCTGGTGGAGGCGGAGGCAGAATTTCAGTTGATGTTTTCAGTAGGCACGACGAGCCCAAAATTTATGTGCACGGTGAGGATTTTATGCTTTTGCACTAGTTAGCTGTATCTAAACATACACTGGCAGAAGGCCTTTCCTGCTAATTAAGTCCTCTTATATGCTAAGTTCCTAAGATATTCGGTGACACAGCGCTTTTTATACCAGGTGTGTGTTGGG
>NC_021164.2:76146461-76159919 GCF_000331145.2 Cicer arietinum | reverse complement strand
AGGGGGGGAGGGGATCCATATATCCGCAAAATGCTGAATGATTATGCAGTTTGAATTCTTAGAGAATTTGTATTATTTCAATTTGTTTTGGAAAGAAACATATTAGTTCTAAATTCTAATAAGTCCACCGCTGTATCTAATGGACTTTTTGTGAATGAATTCCTCTTTTGGTAGATAAATATGGTTAAGAGTCATAGTTAAGGAACTTCCACGGTGGGGAGCACCTGATTGCGATTTAATGACACACTTTGTTTTTGGGTTTATGAATGATAAGGCAAATGTTTGTGAGGAATCACTAACTTGGCATTGCAAAATAATGCATAGATTGCTCTCTAGATTCTAGAATTAACTAGGCTTTGTGTATATATATCATCAAGGATCCTACTTTTTGGACAACTCATATTGGTAGGACAATAGTCGAGTCCATCCCTTTGGCCTCTCATTGGATGATTTTGAAATTCTGATATGACTTTATTATTTTTTTGTTACATTGGGACTTCAAATTCATCATCAGTTCTGTATTTCAGGTGGTCGTAGCTTTGCTTGTCCTGAAAATGCAGGTGCTGCTGGGACTCTTTACGATGCAGTTCCTCGAAGCCTTATAGTTGATAACTTTAACATGACAACTGATACAGAGACACTTCTCTTGGAGTTTCCTTATCAACCCCTTTGGACTAATGTTTATGTTCGTAACAAGGCTAGGGCCACAGTTCCATTGCTCTGGAGTCGTGTTCAGGTTTGTGAAATGCAGATTTATAAATGATTGGATTGTCCCAATCCCCATGCTGATTTTCTGTTTGTTAACCCCTTTTCTTTCTTGTCTTCCAACAGCCTTTTTATTTTGCTTGTTTTTTTCTCAAAATTTTTATATCAATTTTGATTTTGATATTCCTCTGTGGACTCTGAATATGAGTACATGAACATATATGATTACCTCCAATAAAACATTTAGAGTAGAAAAACAAGAATCTAGGCAATTGAATTATCTGATCTAGGTGGAAGCTTTGAAAAAAAGAATTTAATATTGTTTCACCCAGTTATGTCTCCTAAATTCTCGTCATTCCTCTCGATGATTCAATATTCCGAATGAGACATAGGTTTATTTAGTATTTTATATTGTTGTGATTGTACTTACCAAAATTCGTTCTCTCAAAGAAGCCATGTGCCAAAGCCACACCCCAGTATAGTTGGATTTTTATACTGTCACTGACAGAATTGTTGTGGATTTGATAAGAGATTTTGTTTCTGTATTTCCTGTCCTTTCTGACAAATACTTCCATAAAATGGTGAACTACTTGTCTTCTCTTCATATTTTAATGCATGTTCTATCTTATCTTTCATCTATATTGAAACAAATATTTGGCATGTGAGGGCATCAGTTAAACTATTTTCCCCCCTTTCTGGTTCATTATATAGGTGCAAGGGCAGATAAGTATCTTGGAGGGTGGTGTTTTGAGCTTTGGCCTGCCACACTATGCTACTTCAGAGTTTGAATTATTGGCTGAAGAGCTGTTGATGAGTGATTCTGAGATGAAGGTAGCTGGAATCTCAGAGCATTTGTTTGCGAGATCTTGTTTCTTGATAAAATTTTGAGCTTTAGTTCCGCTGTCCACTGCATCTTTAAATTGCAATTTAGAACTAAACCTAAATGATGATATCAGACAAAGGGTGCACTGTTTTCTTATAATACTTTTTCATGGTCCACTGTAACTTTAGCCTTACACTTAATTTGCATGACAAAGGTATATGGAGCTTTGCGCATGTCTGTAAAAATGTTCTTGATGTGGAACTCAAAAATGCTCATAGACGGTGGGGAAGATATAACACTGGCAACTTCTTTGCTTGAGGCTAGTAATTTAATTGTTCTCAGGGTATGGAACAACTCCTTCGCTGTGTATTATTATTCCATTTGTTATTGGTATATTTGACACATTAGGTTTTGTTAACAGGGGTCTTCCGTGATACATTCTAATGCAAACCTTGGAGTTCATGGACAAGGTTTACTTAATTTATCAGGCCCGGGCGATTGGATTGAAGCACAGCGTTTGGTTTTATCCCTATTTTATAGTATTCATGTGAGACAATGTTTTGTTTGTTTTATCTGATCTTTTGTATAGTGCTTGTTCCTGCATGATTTCCTTTTTATGGCTTATGCCTTCCAGAACATATCTATAAATAATCCATAGAAACTGCTATTTTGTGGCTGTGCTTAGACTGATTAAACAGAAAATGTCAGAAAAATATCATATTGAATTCCGGTTCTATTGGCATCATGTTAAGATCTTGGGATTTATTTGGTGCATACTCATCTTTCTTCATAGTCCCTACTCTTTGTGTTACGATGGACTGTTTTTATTGCTTGCGCGTCATTCTGTCGGTGGTTCAGTTGTATTCTTCTCAAAGTTTATTGTTTGCAGTCATGACGTTTGATTTGGTTCTTCTCAATTTTCTCTTAGCCATTGTGATAATAATGTATGTTCTTGTGTCCGGGTTGAGCTTTATTTGTTCTTACCTCTACAATTAAGTTTTCTTTTTGACCTTTTCTTGTAGGTTGGGCCTGGATCTGTCCTGCGTGGTCCATTGGAAAACGCAACAACTGATGATGTGTATGTTTGGTTGTTGTCAAATCATCATTTGTTGACCTCTCATCTTAGTTTCTAGTTCTGCTGAATTTCTATACTCTTATGATTGACAGTACTCCAAAACTTTACTGTAACAACAAGGATTGCCCGTATGAATTGCTTCACCCTCCTGAAGATTGCAATGTGAACTCATCCTTGTCTTTCACACTTCAGGTATTTTTTGAGGTTTTAATGGTGTAAAGAATTTGGTTATGCTAATATGCTTGTCCATCCATTGTTTAAACTTGAGACTTCTGTATGTTGCCTTTCTAGATCTGCCGTGTTGAGGATGTCCTTGTTGAAGGCCTTATAAAAGGTTCTGTTGTTCATTTTCATAGGGCAAGAACGATAAGTATCGAATCTTCTGGAACAATATCTGCCTCTGGAATGGGTATGTTTCCTTGTTGTCACTTGGTTACTCAAATATAAATTTTCTGCACTGATTATGTTTGGAAAAAATTTTAGGTTGTACTGGTGGTCTGGGTCATGGACATGTTCTAAGTAACGGTATTGGCAGTGGTGGTGGGTATGGTGGTAACGGTGGAAAGGCATGTTCCAATGACTATTGTGTTGAGGGTGGCATCTCATATGGGACTCCAGACCTGCCCTGTGAACTTGGTAGTGGAAGTGGAAATGACAACTCAACTGGTACCACAGCTGGGGGTGGTATCATAGGTAAGCTTATGTTTGGTTCAGCTAACATGTTATTTTTAATAACAGATGTTAATAACCTATTTTGTTCTTCATTTTCTTTCATGTGTTGTATCAGTAATTGGATCATTAGATCATCCTTTGTCAAGTTTGTCAATCAAAGGTTCTGTAAATGCCGATGGAGAGAATTTTGATCCAGCAATTAGAAGGGAAAAGTTTCTAATTTTTGATAATTTTACTGGAGGCCCTGGAGGTGGATCTGGTGGCACTGTACTATTGTTTCTCCATACTCTTGCCATCGGTGAATCAGCTATTCTTTCTAGTATTGGGGGATATAGTGGTATTAGTGGAGGTGGCGGTGGAGGTGGTGGAAGAATTCATTTTCATTGGTTTGACATTCCGACTGGAGATGTTTATCAGCCCATTGCTAGTGTGAAAGGAGTCATTCAGTCTGGGTATGTCTACAATAATCTTTTAATGCAATTATACAATTTATTTGAAGTTTGCTCAATATCTCTAGCTACTTGTAAGCCTTCAAGAAGACCTTTGTTGTTGTCTTAATTAAAGTTTCCTATTGCTACTAGACTGTATGATCTTGTAGTATGCTTTTTTCTCTCTTTTGACCATCAGTGTAGCTGCCTTCAACGGCAGCCAGTGTTTGATTGTGTTATTTGCTATATTAATTAAAGTTAACATTTGTAGTTGTTATTGATGTTATTTTTCTTTTGTTTTCTGCTTTGTATTTATCCTCTCCCCATGTACATCTGAAGGATTAGATTTTAATTCTGACCTTACGACGCAATAACATCTTAGATAGGCATCTTTCCAGAGGAATAATAGTTTTATGAGAAGGTTGTTAGCATATACTCCTTTTATGTTGTTAGAAAAAAGTAGATGAAGAGAAAATTACAACTGGAACTATGATAAGACTTCCTTAGAAAAAGTTAAGAAAGGAAACTGGGAAGCAGCAATGCTGACGAATACCTTTGCATCTCAGAGATGGATGTTCCCTTAAAACAACCTTGGGAAGAACTTGCAAGTGAGAGTCAGATTATAACTCTGTTCTTGATCACACCAACTCAAAGATGTGTGCATCGTGCTTAGGGGTGTGCATGGGATGGTGGTTAACCAAACCTAAATTACCAAACCAAATATTAGGTTTTTTTGAAACCATTTGGGCTAAACCGGTTTTTTTTAGCCAAACAGTTTAAAACTGGTTTAGATCCGGTTCAGGTTTGATTTATAGAATTGTAACGTTAAAAATATGGTTTCCTAAATTCAAACCGGTTTAGTGCAAACTGGGTTTAAAACCGGTTTGTTTATGCTACCCAATTTTGCTATTGTAATCCATGAGAGTTGTGTTTACATAAAATAAAGCTTCTAACATTAGAGCTAAATCTCTTTGCGTACACTTCATATCCTTGTCGTGAAGAGTTCAATTGGAAAACGTATAAGGAGAGGAAGCAACTGGGACGTGATGGTAGACAGCTAAAAGCCAATAAACGCGTATTAAAAGATGCTCAAAGCAGTATCAACTCTTAATATTGCTCTTTCTTTTCACCCCTTCTGATTGGACTCTCATTCCTTGTTTTGCAACAATTGCAAAAACTTAATAGATTACTTAAAACAAGAAAGTCACTGCCCAGATATCTTTGTTGCCATCATTGGGAATAAAAGGGTCAGTTTGCAGTTAACAAGCTGCGATTAGGTCTCACTTTAGGTATCCAAGGATTTTACTGGTTTCTAGAAGTGGGTACCAATTTTGTTTTCTCTTGCCAAATGGTCCAGGTGAGTTTTCAATCTCAAGTGGACTGGGCTTTTTATAAGAGGTGCACTGGTGTTTTTGTAATGGTTCTAGTTCACCGGATTGTTTGCGCACCCCTAATCCTGCTCCGATCACACATAATAATAGCAAAGTTAGAACATTTGCATTTTGTCCGGCTCTTTAAACCAAACCATAAAATACTGCTTGACTGCTTCTGCATAAAAAGCACTTCACTCGGAAAATATCCTGAAATGTTCAAGTCCCACAAATGCAGCATGCTTTCTAGTTTCTATTAATCATTTTGAGCTTGTGTGTTTTTTCTTGTTCTTGGGGGTTGGGATAGTAATTAGGGGTTGAATCAGAAGATAGCTTTTTTTTTTCCCCTTCATTTTCTTCACTGTGTTAGAACCATAGAACTTAGCTTGTATATATTTATCCAAGAATTTTTTTATGTATATTGTAATGATGATAACTAGTCATAAACCCGTGCGATGCACGTGGCGACATTCGAAAATTATTAACTTATTTTTTGTTGATAATATACTAGTATTAACTTAAACTTATATTTAGTAAAGATAGTAAAAAAGTTGACATTAATTTTTTTTTTAAAGAAACAGTCAAAACATACTAATAATAAAACAATACATAACACTATTTTTCAAATGTATGAAAAAAATTATATATTATTTTCATTGTGCATTAATGTGTGTTTAAAATAATGGTTGTTTCTTTTATATAATTTAACTACTTGATATTTTTTCATAATCAACCAAAAAATAGCATAGCATTTCCTCTCATGTTCACAAATGATTCTAGTGAGGAGTGGAATGAAACTATGTTCAGCCCCACGCGGTGATTGCAGCCCCAAACTCCCATGACTTTAGCAAATTTCCTCTTTTTACATAAATCTTGTCAGATATTTGTTTCCATGAAGTTTTCTGTTTTGACACTATTTATTTTGCGGTTCTCTTGCTTTTGATTGATGTATATTGGTAATTTCTGAACTTTATTATTTTACCTGACAGGGGAGGAATGGGTAAAGGCTTGGGTGGTTCTGGAGCAAATGGGACGATATCTGGGAAAGCTTGTCCCAAAGGGCTCTACGGTACATTTTGTGAGGTATATATATATAAATATATTTTCCAGTTTCCCAATTCTGTTATATTTTCACATATAATGCTCTCGCTAGGTTTCTATTCACAAGTTTATTTTGTTAATGCGTGGTACCAAATAGAAGGAATTAGGGGCAGCACAATGTATATAAAATACCTTCTCATCTCAAGGGATAACTTCCGACTCAGTTATTTGTGAACGAACAACCTATCCTCTTCTGAATTCATTCCTTACCTTTAATAATCATTACTCTCTTACTCTAACCCATAACTGCCCACTAAATTCTTTAACTGTCTAATGTCTATTTAAACAATTATCCCCATGCTAATAACCGAGGAAGTTACAATCGAGATCCTTGGGAGAGGTACCAAGATCGTGAATCGGGGGATCATAACACATATTGTACCTACCAATGTCTCAAACTCATATATCTAAGCTTAAAGATTCATATATATATATATATGTGTGTGTGTGTGTGTGTGTGCATACAAAAGAACATAATTAAGTAAACAAACTTCAAATCACACCCAAAATACTTAATTAAACTCGAATTTAGGATTATAAGGTTCAATAGCATAAAATCATAAATGACAAAACAATTAAAACAGAGAAGGAAAGGTTGCTGGGAACAGAGCAATGAGAAACGTAGAACGCGAGGAAAAAAAGCAAAACGTGAGAATTGTTGATAAGGCTATGTGTAAACATAGACCTCCCATTACTAAGGTGTATGAGAGGCGCCAACGTGGCACCAACAGAAAATAACTGATTTTCTGTTATTAGGATCCTGAGAATAGAATAAATAGGGAAGGGAGAGTCATGTAAGAGAGTTTTTTTGGGAAGTTGATTGTGTAGTAACTGATTCTGGGAATCAGTTAGGGAAATTCATTCTCTTTCTTTCTATCTTTTCTCTGTTTTCTATTGTAACAGAGAATTCTTGAATAATAATACGCATAGCTCAGATCCATTGATTTGAAGCATTTCAGAATCCCTAAGTTCTTCTCTCAATTCACCTCATTCTACTTACCAGTATTATCAATTGTGAAGGAGCTTAATGCGTGGGAAGATAACTGTCAAGCATTAAAAAACTACTAAACGTGTTTTTTTAGGATTTAGGAGTAAACCGTCGTTTTTAAGCAACCAGGTCACGGAGTTGACCCACGCGAGCCCGATGCTGCAACATGCATGAACTGATCGATGTTTGCTCGTGATTCCACCTCGTTGCGCGGCGATCCTAGCCGGGTCGACCGATTTCTGATTCTGGGCATGTGCGAACACGACGAATGGTAGCATAACCGCAGAATCGAGCGATTATATATTCCAGATCTTGATTTTGACTACCATGCTAATAACTCCTCTCTTCATTGTCCTTACTTCCTCCTAGAGTACACTATTCATTCTTTTTCCGTTGACAGCACCCTGTTCTTAACAGATAACAGTATGGCACTCCTGGTTGTTATCATCCAAGCAATGCATTGGTATACGACTTGTTAAAACTATACGACTCATTAAAATTGTAATGAAAAAATGTCGATGCACCCTAACAGGAGTGCAAATAAGCTTAAAGATATTGTGGTGGAAGGTTCCTTATGTGTGACTAACCGATTGTAAACCAAATACATGCCTAGGAACTGGTAACATGCTAGCAGTGACTGAAGTCGTGGGTTCTGGATTTGATAGCAGATGAATAGAAAAAAGTGGACTGCCTATCCTTGGGTGGAGGAAACAAGGGGGAGGAATGCTAGAAGAAAAGAGCGAAAGATCTGTAGTTACACACCTAACCCCTAGTCAGCAATCTGCCATAGCCTAGTTCTATTGTCACGACTCACACCTACTTTACACTTGCAAACAAAGATATATCTTGAATGACTGTGTTTTGTTTTAGTTTTGTAACTTCATCGAGCCTTACCCTTACTGGAATTTGATGCTCTTGTTATTTGCATAGTATTCGCAATGTGTATTTACTATTCATCGAGCCTTACCCTTACTGCTTTTAACTGGGCAAAATAAAGCCTACTCAAACTATAGGAGCTTCATTTACCCTCTTTGTCTGTATTCTGTGATTACTTGTGGGTTTGCATTTTGTGGTGGCTACTTTATGCTTCTGCTCAATTTTTTACTCATGATGTTTTTGCATGGCTCCAGGAATGTCCAGCAGGCACTTACAAGAATGTTACTGGATCTGATAGATCACTTTGTCAAGTTTGTCCTGTTAACGAGCTTCCTCATCGTGCTGTTTATATTTCAGTCCGAGGTAGATTTTACATATAAATGGATGATTAATTAAGCTGGCATACCAGAGTCTTAAATGTAATGTAATTTAGAGTTATATCGTGGAAGTTGAAGAATGGTACCAGATTTTTTTTTTTTAAATTTTATAATTGTGGATTTGTATTTTAATTGCTTATATATATTTATCTATTTTTGGGTAGTGGAGATGGGTCGTTGTCCGATTCTGATCTGATTATGGTATCTCTGCTCTATCAATGCATAAATTGTTATCTCGTCCTTTTGTACAGGTGGTATTACTGAAGCCCCTTGTCCTTACCAATGCATTTCAGACCGATATCACATGCCTGACTGTTATACAGCTCTTGAAGAGTTAATATACACATTTGGTGGACCTTGGTTATTTGGTCTTTTTCTTACTGGTCTCTTGATCCTGTTAGCTTTGGTGCTCAGTGTTGCAAGGATGAAATTTGTTGGTGTTGATGAATTACCAGGCCCAGCACCCACCCAACATGGTTGTCAAATTGATCATTCCTTCCCTTTCCTGGAGTCGTTAAATGAGGTGGTTTTTCTCAAACTCTTGGTTCCTTTCTTGTTTCCTTATTTTGATTTGCTAACTCTGATGATCATCCCTTACCAGTGAATATTTTGTTTCTTTGGGGAATATTTTTTAATAGCGCAACCACTTTTGTTGTGCAATGGCCAGGTCCTAGAGACGAACAGAGTTGAGGAGTCCCAGAGTCATGTTCATAGAATGTACTTTATTGGACCTAACACTTTCAGTGAACCCTGGCATCTGCCACATACACCTTCGGAACAAATACACGATATTGTGTAAGTAAACTTCTTCAATAGATTCCATGGTTATTTGGTTAATAATTCAATGTTGTCAAATAACGGCTATAGGAGCGCTATCGCGTAACAAATTCAAATAAATCGCTATTGTTTTGTGATACGCTATTTAGTACGAAGTGTTGTCAAATAGTGACTATGGTAGTGCTATAGCACTGTAGCATAGCAAAATTTGAACAAACCGCCATTTTCTGTGATCCCTAATTAACAACTCTTGCTTAATTTATTCAGTTATGATATTGAGATGGAAATCTTTCAATGTTTGATGTGGCAGCTATGAGAGTGCATTCAATACATTTGTGGATGAGATCAATGCTATAGCAGCTTATCAATGGTGGGAGGGAGCAATTTATAGCTCTCTCTCCATTCTTGCATATCCACTTGCATGGTCATGGCAACAATGCCGCAGGAGATTGAAGTTGCAACGACTGCGTGAGTTTGTTCGATCAGAGTATAACCATGCATGCCTCCGTTCTTGCCGATCACGAGCTCTCTATGAAGGGATTAAGGTTTGATTTGATGACATGCATATTTAGCCTGTAGATAATGAAACATTTGAAATTCAAATGGTTTTTTTTTTAATAAGCTGTGTTGGTTTAGATGCATCTCTTGATCTGAATCTAATGCGCACATATGGCCAATTATAAAATAGAGTTTATTATATATATGGGTTGCTGGATACATGCTGAGTAAATGATTCTATATATCAATGTCATGCAGAGTTGGTGGTATTGTTAAACCAACTATTGTCTGTTGTATCAGACACCATTTATTCTATTGCATCACCTTTGGTGATAAAATAATATCACTTCTTTAACTAAGACATGATGGATAATTGATTCAAATATGTTGATAGCCCTTGGCATATTAAAATTGCATTATTCTTTTTGTCCTTCCTTATCTATCAGGATTATATACCATCTTCAGGTTTTTGTTGTAATTTTGGTTTAAGAGTTTTCCAATTAGAATAAAACATTCTTGGATAGCCTTGCAATTTTTAATTTGAATTAAAGGCAGAGTAGATTCAGGTTTTTAATGTCTTGTAGAATGTTGATTGACTCATAAAATTATGTAGGTAAATGCAACCTCTGACTTGATGCTTGCATATGTGGACTTTTTTCTTGGCGGTGATGAGAAGAGAACAGACCTGCCTCCTCGATTACATGAAAGGTTCCCAATGACATTGCTTTTTGGTGGTGATGGAAGTTATATGGCCCCATTCATCCTTCACAATGATAATATCCTTACCAGCCTCATGAGTCAGGTTTGTTTATTGATTTTGGGAACACAATTTTATTTATGGACACACTTAGATACATGTGTAATTTGTTACTTGCTCCACCGTTGGGGAAGTTAATTTACATGCATATTTTTTTTAATCTTTATTGCAGTCAGTTCAACCTACCACATGGTATCGATTGGTTGCTGGGCTGAACGCACAATTGCGGTTAGTGCGCCGTGGACGACTAAGAGTAACATTTCGACCTGTCATCAGATGGCTTGAAACTCATGCTAATCCTGCATTGAGCATCCATGGTGTACGTGTTGATCTTGCTTGGTTTGAGGCTACAAGTATTGGCTATGGACACTATGGGATTGTGGTTTATGCTCTTGAAGGAGGTTATCCGGCCACTGGAGGAAGTATTGATGGAGCCTTAAGAACCGAGGAAAGATCACGGTAATTTATCCCTTATACTCATGGCCTGCTACCAATTTCTTTTTCTACAATCTTTATGAGAAGCAGTAAACATGATGTGCTGATGAATGGTCTAGAAATTTGTGGTATGGTTTTCTGTGTGAAAATACATGAATTTTTTATGTTCTGGTTTTGACAATTTTTGGTTTCCAGGGTTCAAAATGTTAAGAATGACCATCATTTGGGGCTTGCAAGTGGAGCTCACTTGAGCCCTGATGGAAGAATTGAGAGCAATTATATAAGGCGAAAGATGCATGGAGTTTCTTTAGATGTAAACAATTTGCAGATGCTTGGCGAGAAGAGAGATATCTTTTATCTTCTCTCTTTTATACTTCAGAATACAAAACCTGTTGGACATCAGGTATCTTCTAATGATATTTTTGCAGACTCATCATTACACAAATATTGCTTGTTCTGGCGCTTGGATTATTGAGAACTGACTTCCCCTTTTTCCTTTATTGTGATGAATGCAGGATCTTGTTGGTTTAGTAATCTCAATGTTGCTTCTAGGAGATTTTAGTTTAGTATTACTTACCCTGCTTCAGTTGTACTCAATTGCTTTGGTGGATGTATTTCTTGTATTGTTTATATTACCTTTTGGCATTCTTCTCCCATTTCCTGTTGGAATCAATGCTCTATTTAGTCATGGACCAAGGCGTTCTGCAGGCCTTGCACGTCTCTATGCTCTGTGGAACCTTACATCGTTTATTAATGTTGTGAGTTTTCTATCAAATTTCAACTGAGTGGTATTTTTTCCCTTTTTGTCAGACAAATGGGTTTTTTTCCTTCCATTTATTAGGCTGAAATAAATTATATGGATTTTATTTGTTTTAATTGGGGATTTTGTTACTATCTCTATCACTAGGTGGTTGCATTTCTATGTGGATATATTCATTACAACTCTCCATCCTCTTCCAGCAAAAGACCCCCTAGCATTCAGCCATGGAATATCATGTAAGGGCATTCCTAGCTTCAATAAGATATGCTTATTTAAGAATATCTGCCTAGGTATTTATTTTTGAACTGATTGGGGTGCAGGGATGAAAACGAATGGTGGATTTTCCCTGCTGGACTGGTTTTGTTTAAATTATTGCAGTCTCAACTCATCAATTGGCATGTTGCCAATCTGGAAATTCAAGACCGTTCCTTGTATAGTAATGATTTTGAGCTGTTCTGGCAGTCTTGATGGTATGTTCACAGCATATATTCAACATTAACTTTCCCCCCAATACTCCCTTCTCTTGATCCATCACATGTTCGATTTGAGTACATCTAGAATAGGTCAAAGATTGACATAGAGATGATAGGAAAACATGAGGTGGGGAGAAATAGAACTACAGAAACCCAAAGTAAACGGTGCAGAGGTATTCATTACTGTAACACCTAAAGATCAATAGTTCTTTCAAAATTAAACCATTTTCACCTTGAATTCCCTAATGTGTAAATATCAAGCAATCGAGTACTCTTCATAATATGTTGTGGATTAGTAACTCTTGCCTACTTTTCATTTTGTTCAATTGGAAGATGCCTTCTAGCTCAGTAAAATCGGCATAGTGAGAATTTCCGTGTAGGCTTATAATTTGGTCCAAAGTACGTTTTTGTAATTTATGTTTTAATTTAAATAATCTTCAAATGATAAAACATTTATATAAGTTAGCCCTGTCTCCCGGTATCCATACACAAAAGACATCAGTTAATTGCATTATTTCTTATCTGTGCTCAGCTTTTAATATATTTATTTTCTCAGTTGAGTTTTGATATTTTTTGGGTCTAAGTTTTAGTCGCAATTCAGCAATTGAGTAGAGCCGAGTAGGAAGGTTTTAACTTGGATGGGGGGTGGTAGTGTTTGAGTGAGAGCAGAAGAAACTCATTCCTCTGATAACACAAAAACAAATCACGATGTTTGGCAGCCAAGAGTCTCACTGGATTAACAATTGGAAATTAAAACTTGGCAATTCTTGGATTGATTCTAATCTATTTACGTTTTACAAAATATGCGATTACTAAATGAATGAAAGTGTAATGTTCATTTAATTTTTTATTGGCAATAATATATTGTCTTTTATGTTTCAATTAATTTTTTTGTTTAAATTTTTTAAGTTTATTTTTTTTATTTCATATTTTAAGTTATATTTGGTTTGCATTATTAGTTTTTTAGATATATTAAATTATGCATGCGGTCTTTTAAATTTGAATTACTGTCATGAAATAGTAAGATCTAATTGAAAAATCGTAATGAAGAAGTTAAAAGATATTGATTATGCGAATAGATCTTTATTACATTGTTTTTAAGACTATATGTGTGTTTAAATTCTTGTAAAGAATTTTAAGAAATATAGATAGTTTATAAGATTTGATGAATGTGTTTTGAAGGATAGGTATGAGAAATATATTATTATAACATTTAGGAGAGTTTTTAATGATAAGAAGATTTCACTTGAATTAATTATTCTTGAAATATATTATTATTATTATTATTATTATTATTATTATTATTATTATTATTATTATTATTATTATTATTATTATTATTA
>NC_021164.2:76126359-76145848 GCF_000331145.2 Cicer arietinum | reverse complement strand
TATATATATATATATATATATATAATAGTTATATTATTGACTATTTTGAATGTTACATTAACCATTAAAATATAAGAGATTAATTATTTTAAAGTATTTAATGTTATGTATTTTAGAGGTTAATGAGATATATATTTAAAAAATAGTTAATAAAATATATTTTAATGGTCAATAAAGTATTTAAAGTAGTTAATGCGACAAGTTAATATAGTGTTACAAAAATTTACAGAGATATTGAGATTAAGTCTACTGGGATATTATTATCTATGAATTTAATTATTCCTGCAATTGCGACTTTCAGATTTGTTAAACTTTTTTTATGTGTTGATTATAATTTTTAAGAAAATAATTAGTTGTATTGATTTTAGTAATAAAATAAATTTTATTTACTTAAATACATTTATTAATTATAGCTAGTCGGGAAGTTTTATGAGTTGAATTATAATAAATAAAGAAGAAATAAAATAATTAATATTTTATTAGTATAAAAAGAAAATAGCAAATAACACTTTTAAAATGACAAGAATGATAAGTCAAACAGCAGTTATTCGTAGAAAATTGATGTACAGTTTTTTTAGTGCTGTGCTTCCAGCTGCTCATCAAAATTATGATAAAGCTTGGACTTCCATCAGAGATTGTACTGAACCATACAAACTACCTTTTCGGAAATCAACATAATGCAATACACTAGGCGGTCAAAAACTCACAATTATGTTCAAAAAATTCATTAGGATATAAAAAGAAGATGGAAGACATTTGAAGTTATTGACTATTGTGGTTCAACTGAAATTTCCCTTGAAGGCATGGTTCAGCTGTTTCCATTCAAAATTTATTTTCAACTATAAGCTATCATCATTTTCACAGTTTGGAAAGAAGAAAGGATAATGGAGAAAAAAACTAACAACTACTGATAGATCCTTAGGAACTAGATATATTATTTGTCAAATATTTAGCAACAAATTTGAGCATAAGTTTTTTAGAGGCATTATTTACAATCTTTTACATAGTACTGAGTACGGTTGCTATAACTACGTTGTGGATGGTAGTAATAGTAACGGCATCGTAATTTTGATTTATTTAATATAATAAAATTAGATCCATAAAAGAAATTCTTAAAAATTAGTGAGCATATTCACTCTATTAATCATCATGCGACAGAAACAATCAACGCAAACCACTAATTGTTCACAATTAGAATTCGATTGATATTTGTATACTCATCGCATTTTCTAATACAGATTGGGATTTACAGGTTTGTTAAAACTTATACACTTTACAAGTAGTCAATCTCGTGCATCGCCTTCACGTGCGATTGCATTACTTTTCTCTGCATCGTTGGTGGTACATTGATGTAATTGAGGAGAACCAAATAGATTCTTCTGAATGTCCTCCGGGCAAAGTAGACTACTGGTTGTTGTGACATGGGTAGAATCAACATCATTTGATCCACTTCTACCGATACCTGCAACCAACAAGTAACCGTTAAGCATAAACAATCAAATACTACCTCTATTCCTTAGGAAATCAATGTACCCTTCCCCTAATCTATTTATGTGAATAATAGAAAGACAAATTTTTCTGAATGTGCTTGAATTGCTTAACAGTTAGCAGCATACTTGTTTAATTTATATACTATATATGGAATTTACAATGACGGAGGGAGTATATATGGAAATTACAATTATGATAAATGAAAAGATGCAATTTACAATGGAGCAATTAAGCTAGCACTACTTCGTATGATGCATTGAACTTGTTCTACTTGCTAATTGCTATACTATGGATCTAAAATACTTGGGAAGTGAAACGTTAAAGAGGTCTAGAAAAGTGGAAGATTTCGAGTTTTTATTTTCAACAATTTACTATCTTATGGTGCAATTATTCCCTCGTCTCATATTAAATGTCAAGCTTAGAATATTTGTCTTTCTCCTATTATGTCATTTTAGAATACTAATGAAGTATAATTTTTTTTTCACTAATAGACTCTTTCATATTATATCTCACTTTACTTTACTACTAACAAAGATACTAGAGTAAATATAACTTATTTTATCGTAGAAACTCAATTATTTTATTAAGTGTTTATATCGCTAAACCACATGTAATATGAAATGGAATTATCCTAAAAATGTTATTTTAAATATTTCATTTATTTGCCATAACTTTTTTTTGGATAATAAAATTTTAAAAAAATAATTAAAATGAAAAAATTATTTTGAGAAGCTCTTCAAAATCATTTTTGAAATACACTTTTTTTTTAAAAAAAAGTTGATTTTTATCGTGTTAAAATCACTAATAATGAACATCTAAGTTATTGAATATCAAAATTGCTTTTTTTAATAGATAACAAATGAGTCTGAAATAATTTCTACTATTTTATGTAAATTCTCATACAAATCATTTTCAAATCTATAAAAAAAATTTAAAAATCTTAAAGAAACAGGTCTATTTTCTATTACAATAAATAGCTAAAGGTGCTATTGACAAAAGCATTATTAACCTTTGAAAACAGAATTCTTTTACATAAGCGATAATTAAAAAAGAACAGAAAGAGTATGATAAAATACCTGGAAGAGTTGGGGCAGTCGCAGGTGAGTTTGTAAACGCAGGTGACATTCCACTCCCCCTTTTCATCTTTGACTGCATAACAGAACCAAATGTAAGGATTGATGTTCAAAGTCAAATGAGTCGGTTACTTCAGAATCATGCAAGATCGAGTAAGTAAACATGATACAGGATTATATAGAGCATAGTAATCTTTAGTGCTAGTACATTTGGCAACAAAAGTTGGAGAAATTTACAGTGCCAATAATTCTGAAATTCCCCGACTTAAATTGTCATATGGAAATGTACGCTGAACTTACAGCTTAGGAGACTTGGTATACCTTTGAAATTTCTTCACAATGCTTTACAACAATTGATATATTTGCATAACGTCCATGCACTAGCGCATAGGCCCACAAGAGAAGCTTCCTTGCGATGCTCAGGTCAAGGGCTTCAACCCCGGTCATAGTTGGGTTGAATGGTGTCTCTGTTACTAATTGAGAAGGAACTAAATAAAAGCTGAGGCCCGAGGAAAGCACCACAGAAGAACTCTCCCGGTAAAAATTATAGCAAGCTCTGAGCAAAGTGTTTGCTGTTTCCAAATTATCATCAGAAGCCTTCTTGACCAGTATATCCTTTATTTTAGATAAAATGGCACTCCATTTTGTTTCAAACTTTTCTAGAAGAGATGGATCTTCGAAATCTGTTATCCATAATTCATGTGGCTGCAAATCAATATAGAGCAACTGGCTATTGTCCATCCCACCATCAGTCAAATTATGGACCTGAATCGCATTTGAGAATCCACACGATACAGGAGTGATTTGTGCCAAATTATATATAAGAGCTCGACACAAAGCAACAGAAGCATGCTTACAGACTTTTGCACAACTACTATTTGAGACCTTTGGATTCTTAAAACGTTTTCGAATCTTCTCATTTATTGCTTCGAGAGTTTCCAGTTTTCCATTTATCTCCAATAATACTATATGTTCATGAAGATACCTGCAATTATTTGAGGATCAAAATTAATTTTACCATTGGAAAAACAGACAGCAAAGACATTATAGTTCAGTTCAACCAGAGAAGTAAGTTTTGTAGACAAAGAATTGGTTCAATTTTTTTTTTAATAATAATATTACCCATATATGATACTCTCTGGTGTATTAGGGCACTCAATTTCAGGCAAGCTGCATATTTCTGGCCATAAGCTTCCTTGCTCCATAAACAAAGCAAACATTCTCTCCAGCACATGGTCAGAACTGCTCCCTGGAACAGAGGCAGTAGTCTGAGAATGGCACATGGATGAAATCAGGGTCTTTAAATATTTTCCGATGGCCACTGGTACAAGATCTTCAATACATAATGAAAACTGCATTTGTGGTAAAAGAGAGACAAAACAGATCAGGTATGTAATACTTTCAGATCTGAGAACATAATGTGCAAATATGACAAGAAATTTAAGTTGAGAGTGACTAATACATAATATTACTTTTTGTCAAAAAATACATCATATTACTTGAGTCTCAACAATACTGTAAATTTGTATGCATCTTTGGCGGGTTAGGAAAGGGGTTGTGCTCATGACAGCAAGTACCGAAAAATAGGGAGAAAAAGAAAAGGACAAATACTAAAGCTTCAAAGGCTGCTTAAGAAACATATTTGAGGTGTCTAGGGGAAGGAGCAAATAATTAATGAGGTTGGTTTTATTATTATTGAAGAACCGGGAGGAGGAACACTATCATCTATTGGATTGGAATGCATAGTTGAATGAATCAGCAATAGAAACTTCCAATCATTGCTTTAGAGGCAAAACCGACCTGATTATGTTTGGGTTTTTTGTATAAAGTATGTTTTTTATGGAGACAAAGTTGCAGAGAAAGGGAGGATATGGTAGGTACAAGATCAGACTGATTTATATAAAATATACTGGCAAGAGTTTTTCTTTTTCTTCAGATAAATCTGATAACAAATCCTTCCATTTGAGATCAGATTTTGATATGAACGTGAAAATGTGAATGGGTTCCTTTCTTAAGGCTGTATAAATTGTAAATCCATATCTCCGAAGACATAATTTCATCTTATTATCTAAAAGGAAATAAAGTCAAATCAGCAAATGATGCATCAAGTGAAAAATAAAGATTATAAAGATAGAGTGCTTCCATTTCCATGAGAACAAATGAGGCATAACTAAGTAACAGCAGTTATCGTTTACGGAATTATAATTGTTAAATCAGGCTTCTTGGGATTTACCCGCTTATCTCCCCGGAGAGAAACATATGCACGTTCAAGAATACATCTATCTCCTGTCTCCTCCAATAGTTTGAGATAAAACAGCACATACTTCCGAATACAAGTAATGAATTTTCGAGAACTTTCTGGTAAGTTAACCTCGAGGGATTTTTTATTACCAGCAGAACCTGGTGCCTTGCGCCTGATATCATTAAATGCAAAGTAGAAATTAGTTTAGTTATTGACAATATCACTGTTTCCCGGCTCCTGTGCAATACAGATAACAAATCCATCAAGTGTTATTTTATTGAGTGGGAAGCCCTCAAGTTATTTAAGGAAATTTAGGAATGATTTCTTTTCATTTGCAAAAAAGAAAAAAGATTACATGAGATTCTATCTTTTAAATCTTCAAAGCTTTTTATGACATTCATTAGTAATACCAAAGTATTTGTCACATGCCCTTGGACATTACTCATTGTATGAACCATCAATATTCAATTGTTTGACAAAATTTCATTTCATAAGTTTAAACAAAAAAAGTTAAAATATAAAAAGGTAATCAATAATAATAAAAATGTACCTTCCTTTTTTTGCCATGCTATCGATTTCCCACATATTTATGGTAAATGACGAGCGTGAAGATTTGAAGCAGAAAGATAGATGATCTTTTGCCCTCTCTATATCACCATTCTCACCCCTTCTATACAGCCCTTGAGCCAACATGTATCTGGCCTTATGGAAATGTTTGAGATCCCCCTCTACACAAGTTTCCAGCGCAGAAAGGCAATCATTGTAAAGCATGGACCATGCAGTACCCAATTTGAGTAACCCTTCATCCTTTGTTTCCACATCATTGGCATGAATACATCTCTCCTTTGTATTTAATGATGAGCTATCCGTGCTGGCAAGGATACTTATGACAGCGTCTTTTACAGATTGATCAAAGGAGTTTGCAGAAAGAACCTGTTGAGGACCAGACAACACAGTTAAGAATATAGATCAAATTCAACCCTATACTATGCAGCAGAAAAGTGATGCTTAGCAACCAGGACAATGGCTGATTCATAATATTACGAATGTTAACAGTATTGAACTATTCAGATTTGACCCCTTTACTAAATGCAAGAGTTTATCTATAAATAAAGTCACTCTGCAGGCAAAAAAGAACACAAATTTGACTGTCTTCTAATCCAAAATTCTGCCATGTTCTTCTCTTATGTCATCCATCTTATACTCTAGTCCACGAGTGAGTAAAAGGTCTTTATTATGTAAAATATCATTGATTGATAGTGCGGAATTTTCTTATTTTATTTTCTGTATCTTTACAGTAATACAAAGCAGAATTTATACAGACTAGGAGATTAAGGCTGGGTGCTGATCTAGCCTAGGAATTAGGGAAGTTATTCTCCTCATAATTGCTAATTTTAATAAGATAGGAAAGGCTAGGAATTAGCTAATACTAATCTATATTTAATGGACATAAAGCTGTCATAAAATTGTACACAGCAGAATCTGTTGATTCTCCTTAATTAGCGTCAATCTTCAACAGATAGGAATCCAAGATAGTGGTGATCTTTGAATATATTGTTCTCTATTGATAGCTGGCAACAGTTAAGGTTAAGTTTTTTCCTTCTAAATGTTTGGAATGAAAGTTACGGTAGCGTGATATTAAAACTGGTTCATAATTCTTCTAATAATAAAAAAATTGTTTCTTAATTGTTGGGACAATATTTTTTTATTAAAAAAAAGTACTGGTTTTTTTTTATTCCAAAAAAGTATTGAAAAGTTCAAAACACAAATGATAAAATTTATATTTAGCATGATAAAAAAATCATCTCTATAATTGAATATTAGTCTCAATTTACTTTAAGGATTCAAGTCCATCAAAAAATTAAAGGTTGATCTTTAAATACAACTGTAAAAGACATGAAAAAAAAAAGCATGAAAGTTAATGCAATTAGAGTACATGGACAAATGCAAAAGCAAACAAATAAAGTAATATCAAAATATAGTAAAGCAATCAGAAAGGGGGGAAACCTTCAGAATCTCCAGATTCTGTTTTCCACACTTAAATAATAGCTTCAAGCGAGAGGCATGCATCCTATAGACAGGATCAACAGCTGAGGTGTTCAAAGCAATAGCTTTGTCATAATATGATAATGCAATTTCATGTGAATATCCAAGCTTTTCGCTAAGTTTACCCAAGTAAAATGCATGCAACCAATCTTGCCTGTAAGAGAATAAAAGCAGTTCATTATCGTCATAATACCAGATAAATGCAGAAAATAAGACACGGGGAAAAAGGATATACTTAAGTGCGAAGGCTTTCTTAAAATGTTTCATTGAGTTCTCACAAAACACCATCCATGCTGCATCCTTCAAGGGCAAAACAGATCTCTGATCATAAAATGGGACTACATTTTGAAGACTGTCGTAGTATACCAATGCCAATAACTCATGTATCTCGCACTGAAAATACAACAAAAAAGTTAAACACAGAATCAATGTCTACCGAGAAAAGGAAATTTTAAATGGAGTGAATATATGCAGGGTGAAACCTGCTGAGCAGATGTCTTTGCCAAAGCTAAACCCATTAGTAGGCACCTTCTACTCCTTCTTCGACTTGTTTCCACTCTCTCAGATAAAGTAGGATTCTTCCTCCATCCTATTACGTTAATGTGCTTGCTACCATCATTAAGCAACAAATCTACTTCCTAGCTCAGTGCAACCAATAAACATGTATGAATTTTTAATGTTAACTAACATATTCAGATATCAAGATGTCATTGTTTATCTGAAAATTTACCTCATCATAAATATTTCCAAGTCGCTGCCAGCTTTCAAAGCGCAGAGGATTGTACATGAGATCATATTTGAAGAGCTTAGCATTTTGCTGAACAAATTCTTCCCCTTCTTTGGTCAGCACAAATCCAGGCCATTTATCTGTTGCACTCATTTCCTCTGACAGAGCTAAGAAATAATACAAGTTACAGTACACGTCCAAATATGGCTCAGACCTGAAAAGTCAAAAACACTTTTGAGATAAACCTAAAAATATAAAAACATGGAATATCATGGATATATAGTAGCCATTAAATATGATTTGTATGAGACAGGTAAAGAATAAGATATATAAATAAATAAACATCACAGTACGGTGTAAATGCATACCTCCTCAATAGTGTTGTGCTATACTGTCCAAGGCCTCCCACATCAGGAAACATGATCTTAGTTATAGTTTCGAGAAATCCTTCAGACCCAGCCTCCTCTGATAGTTTATCTTCACATAGATTAGGATCATCTAGGAACTTATCAATAGGATTTCCTGTCAAAAGGTCTTCTGGTGGCTGAAGAAAGTGTTTCCTAATAGCTCTTAAAACTCTGCGAAGTTTGACCAGTCCAGTTTTCTAACAGATAAAATATTTAGCAAAAAATAAAAAATTGTAATTTCAGTACCACATTGTGTAAACTAGCTGAGCAATACAAATTAAAGAGAGAGTACTCACAGAAGATGCCTTTGCATAAGGAAGAACATATTTGAAAACATCCGCACACTGTTCCTTGGTTTGATAATCTCCCCGGCATGAATTTTTGTGCATCACTAGATCATCTTCATAGGATGAATCAGACCTTAGGTTTAATCCATATAAACAGAAAAAGCATTGATCTAAGGCGCTGTCAATGTTGGACTCAAGTTCTTCCCTTTCATCTTCAGAAAGTTCATTTCCACATTCAATCAATTGATTGCATGAATTTTCACCCTTAACTAACTTACCGTCAGTCCCAGCACCCACGTTATTTTCACACTCTACTTCCTTACTATCTTTACTCTGTACTTTGCAAGATGAAATGCTTTTAGATATTATTCCTTCACAAACATCCTTTTTCACAGAATTAATTTCATCAATTCTGGTCGAATCCATCTGGAAATCTAATGTATCTGATTTTGAATCTTCCATAGATGCATTGACAACACTGTTTTTGGACGTTTCTTCACATCGGATTGATTCTTTATTTTTAAGGTTAAAGCAGGATTTAAGCTTCATATCCAAAGCCAAGAGATGCTTTATTGCAAATCTAAGAAATGTTCCTTCTTCACCTTTGCCACCTTCTCCGACACAGCAAAGCCCATATTCAGCAAGCATGTCATGCGTTGCAACAATTAAATCAACCTGAGTTGAGAATTCCGGAAAGAATGGTAGAGGTTTCAATTAAAAACTGAATAACTAAAAAGGGAAATCATTCAAAGTAAAATTATGTACAACGAGATAGCTAACTTGAGTTTTGATAGGTGTGGTTCGGCTAAGATGCTGAAGTTTGCAGAAAACAATGGCTGCATCAACAAAACAGCTACTTTCCACTTGATCGGAGATTACTTGTGCCGAGGTCTTGTTGCAGACAAGTACATTTGCGACATAGCTCATTATTAACAACAACAGAGATTGCATTTGACAAAGGCTGCTTGTTGGAACAGTGAGGCCATCCTGCAAACGTATGAACATAAATGCTTTCACGACAAATGACATTCTAAAGTAACATAATAAGGAAATAGGCGGTGCTGCCCATAAAACCATGTTACACTAAATTGGATTGGCAATATCACAGATATGGCTGATTATTTTTCATAAAAATTTAAAGTTTATGACAAAAAGGGAGGAAAGTGTAATTGAGAGGATAATAATATATACTCCGCAACAATAGAAGAAAGTAGCAAAGAGAAAGAGAAAACCAAGAATGCAGCAGAGCTGCGAAGCTTCTCGATATATCAGAAATGGAACAGTCACGAGCAATACAATAGAGAAGAGGCATAAACACAACCTAATAAAGCATATCTAGGGGCAATTTAAGGTCCTTAAAATCAGAGCAATCCACTCCACCCAATTACAGAATTAGACAGTAAAAATTGATTACCAAAGTCCTGATTCCTTCCAAAATCAATAAAATGATCTGTAATGAATTATTGCAATGCAAAGTGAAATTGGACAGTCAAGATTGACCCCAACATATCAAACAGTTTAGTCCACTAAAAAGTAGGCAGTGACAAAATAATTAGGTCACTGTCTCCAAACTCAAACTGCGCATAACATACACATGTAACATACATATCAGGAGAAATCGTTTAGCCCAAAATATCAATAAGCAAACACCACTAATGCAAGGGGGGTGAGCTTTTTTGTTTTTACATGGAACAATGAGCTTCTTTTACCACATCGAGGAGGCATGTCAAGTTTATCCAAAAGGAGTAATTATAAGTCGAAGTTCATGGATTAGGGTAATTACACAGTCTCATAATAGACAATTAGTAGGGCAGGTTTTAACTAATGGGTTTATTGTGCACAGGAAGTAGAACAAACGACAAATATAGTTCATGAACTACATGGATCAACGGAAAAGTGATTTTAAAGAAATACACCTCACAGATAGACAGCTTAGAATCCAAGACTACTGACAATGATATTTACTCACGGAATCTCCACAGTGATCAATAACTTTCTTCACTTGTGATATACAGTCAGAGAGTGCCTCCACTTCCTCGGCAACCAAGTGACTACAGTGCTTGCCAGAAATTTCATTTGAGTCGGTATCCAAGTTAGAAGGCGCAATGAAACCAAGTGTTTGATCAGAACATTTAATTGATGTAATACTTGTATTCAAACCCATCAATGCCATAAGTATTTTCAATTTTCTGTAATGACAATTGAAATACATATCTACATCCATTGGTTTTGTCTTCTGACATGCTTCAATTAGAACATCTAGAGCCATGAGCTCGATGGAAGTTATCTTTTCATCTTTTTTATCTGCCATGGATAAGGAAAATGAATCAATGTAGACATCCTGTGTGGAGAACAGAAGGGGAGAAAGTAGAGATACACACTCAAAAAACTTTTCTTCTTCCATCATCCTAATGACAGATTTTTCCATCAAAAAGTTGACCTTCAATATATTAACTTCATAAAGAACTCTATCAATGTTTAGCTCTTTTACATCCTTGCAATGTGGGCGGGGGACTGAACCTGGAGAATGTTCCATTTTTTCCCTTGTTGCCAAAAGTGACAAAGCCATACAAAATTCTTCACAAGCTTTTGCCTTGTTGCCTTCAAAAATAGACAATCTCCCACTTATCCAGAAAAATCGAGACCAGAAGGAACTGTTTTTCATCATAAGGAAGCTGTCTAAACGTGAATTATTCTCAGTGGAGGTATCTGTTGATGTTCCACTAGTCTCTTGGAAACCATGAGTTAAAATGCAATCTTCATTCAAGACACTAGTCAAGTGAAAAGGATAATCAAGAGCTACAGACTCTATGATCTTGCAGAGATGATAAGATGCCTCTGACATCCATTCCAGTTGTTTAGAACCAGTGGGGCAGCATAACCCAAACTCATAATACAGCTCAGCAAGAAAAATATTACACTCAGCAGTTCTATCCTTTCCCCAATGCCTTATCAACTTTTCCATCTCCAGAAATTTGACAAAAGCATCCTGAAATGGGAGGCCTTGTCTTGAGACCTTTTCTAACAGCAAGTACCCCATATGATAAGCACCATAATTATTTGAAGTTTCTCTCAAAAATGCAGAAACATTATCATATTCAGAATTTCCTGATGAGGATAGTGCCGCAGTATCACTATCAAAAGTTTCTTGATCACCCAACCCATCAGCAATGAAAGGTTCAAGATACTGAATGACAACCTTGGCAGGGTTCTTGCCACAAGAAGAGTTTGATTCTTCTTTCCCTGGTTTACGGCTCCGGAGCCTTTCAAGTCGAGAACTCCGCCTTTCGTGTGGTTGTTCTTCTTGGATATTTGCTTCTTTCTCTTTAAAAACACTTGCTTGTCCTATATTATCATCACCACAAGCTCTATTTTCACCACTTAACCCTTTCACTTCCACAGTGTTCACAACAGCTTCTGAACTACAAGGTAAGTTTATTCTTAGCCTGATGTCCGGAGAATTGCATGTTTTTTTAGATTCTATCTCGGAAATTTGCAGATTTGAAGGCAATAAGATCTCCAGCAGCGCATCAGCAAGAGCCACCCAGGAAGCTTCTGTCAGGTTTAGATCTTTGTTTTGGTTCAGCTTTTTGAATGCAACATCCTCATCTAGATTCTCATCTTTAGCTTTTCTCTTGTCAGGAAATTTGAGCCGCACATGTTTTGGTTCCAATTTGTCTATGCCTCTGGGAGCAAATGGCAATGGTTCTGATTCTTCAATGGTATTTCTAACATGGAGAGCACGAGAATGTGACGGCCAGTGCCTCAAAATCAACTCAGCAACAGAAAGGCAAGCAACTTCATCACCAATTGCGATAAGAACTTCCAAAAGTTTCTCCATGCAATTCCCTGCAGACACGTATCAAGGGTATAAAATCACAGATGCACAAATAGACATGTATACACTATGTGCATGTTTGCATAATTGAAATAGAACTACTATTGAACAGAATACATTATGAAAATAACTTTTAAAGGATGAACTTTATTGTCTGAAATGATTATCCAAACAATTTTGAAAGAACTGGTTTTGTCTGGATAAGGATTAAGGATGACCTTTATGTTTTGGCAATGCAAACAAATTCGACCTTGAGCCACAGTGGTGGAAGGGGTGAAAGGTTGCATATCTTTGTTCTTCCCCATACCCCATAATTTTGGGAGCTTTGTGCCTTTTGATGCCTTTTTTAAGTTATGCATGGACAGCATTGGGTGAATTTATTTTTAAAAATACAAGTTTAAAAAAAACAATTAAATGCAATGAATTCTAGCTGACTGTCCATTCAGTGAGAAGCAACAGATTATATTACAATTGGTGGAATGGATTTCTTACTGCTCAAGATGTTAATTACATTTTTGTAGCTAATACAAAAAAATGTTTAAAGTGATTCTAGGGTCCAAAATGCAATTGCACACTGTGGATGTAATTCTTCAATTTTATCCAAACATGCTCATATACAAGCAAGAATAGATAGATAGACAGTTCAAAAGACACTCAATGGGAATACATGAAGGGATTCAACCCATTGGTGTAAACAGAAAATGAATCTCACATAAAAGAAATACCAATGAGCACATCATTAAGTAACCACAAGAAAAATGATATAATAACAATTTCTGTGCTTACAGTTATTAGGGCTGCACAAGAGGCCTTGCTCAAATGCCCAACGTGAAATGCTCAGTGATCCCATTGAACATGACAATGTTCCCAGCTGGTTCCAGACAACAGAATCTTTAGAATCAATCTCCACAGCTTGAAGATAACAGTGTAGAGCATTCTCGTAATGAGTAGAACCTTGCTGAAGAAAAACTGCAGCAAGGTTTTTCAATGCCAAAAATCTGTAGAAACCTCTGTAAGTAACACTTACATGTATATTTAAGTGAACGGTGAATTGGCAATAGATAAGAGGAACTAACTGTTACAAACATCATAGAATGATGAAGTTATAGGTTTTAGATAAAAGAAGGAGAATAGAAATAATAACAACTTTACATATGATAATAGTGTAAAACTATGATATTATTCGATACAAAGGCCTAAACTCTAACCCTTATTTATAGGGATACAAGACTCCTAATCCTAAATAAATAGGAAAATCAGGAAACTAAATCATGATATAACTAATCTTAGGAGACAGTGTAAGATCCTCTAATATTAGAAACTAATCTTGTGAGATAAACTACAACACTCTAACATAAATCAAGTTTTTTCGGATACTTTATTATATTCTAACACTAACAAATCAAACTGGACAAGTTATAAAACTTGTCACAAAACGTCATAATCCTAACCATTAAGCATATAACAAAGCTGAGAAGATACTGAATTGACCCAGTCTAGTATCTGAAGCATTGCAAGAAAAGCGACAGCTTATGCAGATAGAAGAATAGAAACCTGCAACGTGAATTCAAACAATGCACGTGTATATAGGTTTCACCTAAACAGCACCATATAAGCACAGTGTGTGTGACTCTGTAATACTAATCAGTAAAAAAGAACATTTACCAGCTATGTGTTTTATGAACAATAAAAGAAGTGACAAAATCATTATCAGAACCAATAGAGTCTCCTAAAACTTAACTTAAGGGAAATTTTAACAATAAATTTGAGCTCGATGTTGCTTCACAAAGCAACATACTGAAATAGGAAACTTTACGAAGATACAACAACGATAGTGCAGTGGAATACTTCATATAGAGTATGTAGTAGAGATTGAAACCTGAGCTGCAATAGATGACCGTCACCCGCACCTCTATCCACCTGAGCACTAGCAATAAGAGGATCTTTAAGGACAGATTCTAAGAGCTGGCGAGCCTTTTCATATTCTTTTGCTTGTAACTTGACAAGTCCCTCATGATAAGTTTGAGAAAGATGAAATTCCTGAAATAACAGATAATGAAAAATAAAACATCATATTAAATGAATATATTGGCAATGTAGCCCCTGAGTTTGGAACCTATAAAAAGCAGAATGCAATTAACACTCAATTAAAAGTAAAAATAAAAAATAAAATAAAATAAAAAGATAAACATAACATACGTGAAGAACAAGCTATTAAATAAGAGTATAATGAAATAATTTAAAGAACCATAGTCTTTGGAACCTAAGCAAAGTTCTGAAAAATGGTTAACATAATCATTCAGAGAGAATTAGAGGAACGTGCCTGGGCTTCTTTGGTGGGAGCTAGTGGTTCCCAGTGACATTGAGAGTCAGTATCATTGATAGCTGCAATTGAGAACTGAAAAACCAAAACCGAAAAACTTTTATCACAATGCAAACTTCAAAACTCGGAAGAGAAAACAATGCGAGAATGCAAGAAGCTACCAAGGTTAATGTAACTATGATAGTGATAACGAAGATGCGTGATAAAACATGTAATATCATACCATAATTTGATGTTCAGGGTAACGAATGTTGACGCGGTTGAATATATCTTTGCTGTAGAATCGCCAATTTAGGGTTCCAGCCTTCGATTTTGTCTTTCAGAATTTTTCCGGTTGTGACTTGTAAGGGAAGGAGGGAGAGCGCGCACTCAGAACCGCCGTTCAACTATTATTTCACAAACGACGCCGTTACACCAAAATAGTGTATACTCTTTATGGCAAATTCTAATATCAACTTTAATCCACTATAAACCACTTTAAAAAATATTTAAAATTCAAACTATTGAGGTTGTTTTTCAAAAATAGATGTTAATGATATTTTTTTTTTTTATTATTGAAATAGTGAATGATACGGTTTAGTTCAAGTATATCATAGTTTATAAAGAGGAGGAGAGTTATTTGTTATGATTTCTGATAATATTATTAATTTTTTTATAATTTTAAAATATTGATCTATGAACATTATGTATAAAAATAAAAATGCTCTAAGAAGAATTCACATAAATTTGATATAGAATTATGAACTCGCTTATTATGGATTATAACTATTAAAAAAAAATAGAACTTAATGATTTATAGATTATTCTTATAAGATTTGACAGAAAATCATAAATTATTTTATATTTGTTTATCATGATAAAAATTATTTTTAAAAAATTAATTATGAAAAATAAGTTTTTTTAAAAAGTTGTTTTAAAAAAAATATAATTTTCATTTTTTATTAAATTATAACAAACATATACGTGATTTAAAAGTATTTATTTAAAAAAAAAAAAGTGAATATTCAAGAAAAAATTATAACAAATGCATCTTATTTGGTTATAGTTAGAAGTTCGGACTTCCCTAGTATTTTACTTTTTGTTATTTTCCTTTCTTCACATAATAATTTATTTATATACATATATTTTACATCGTTAATTTTTAAAGTGATATTAAGAGAATATATTGAATTAGGATTTTAAAAGATAATTTTTATATAAAAATAACATAAAGTCTTTTGGATTTTAAAATATTTGTAAGATTTTAATGAATTTTAATATCGTAAAAGACTATCAAGATTGGAATTTGGCTTTCAAATGATATTACATAAGAATTTATAGGATTTAAAAATATTTTATTGAAAATAAATTAAATTACTCAATGAATTTTAAGCAATCATTGAAGATAAATGATTATGCATACTTAATAACACAATATTTTATGTACACTTTTATTTATTTATTAAAATTCAAATTATTTCTACAAAATTCAATTTTACGTATTTAAAATCATGTCGGCATTATTTCATATCAATATAATCTTCAATAATGTATAGAGAGATTAATCATTTTTTTTTCATTTTGATTATCGTTACTCTTATATGCAACATTTTTATTGTTATCGTTATTCTTTTAAGTGTAGTGTAAGAAAAATAAGAGATTGTAATTTTTAGGGTTTAGACTCATATGTGAAAATTTGTGATTTGAAGATGAATAAATTAAAGTTGAAGATGAAAGTTGTTGAGTTTTTATTAAAAAAAAATTGAGGTTGAAGAGTAAGATTATTGAGTTTTTATTATTTAATTAGTTTATTAATTAATTAATTAGTTTTAAGTTTTTAATTAAATAATTAAATGAGTTGATAAAATGAATTTTAATTTTAAATATAAAGTATTGTCTAGTCAACAATAATTACACAGTTGTCATCTGTCGCTTCATCCAAAATTAATTATGTCACAATTTTTTTACTAAAAAAATATTCATAAATTTTTTTTTAAAACTTGTTAGAATTTGTAAGAGTATAAATCAAACTCAAAAAATTATAGAGACTAAAATCAAAACGAAACATATTTGCAAGAACCAAAAACATATTTAAATATTCAAAAAAATAGAGAACAAGATAATAATAATCTTATTGAGCACGATAAAAGAGGATAAGTAGTTATAAAATATCTTTTTAAAACGCCAACAATAGAAATAAGATTGGTTGAACGTTTTAATTCATTTCAGTCGATTTTTCATATAATGTGGATAGTCTATCTTAATTATCTCAATCTCAATTATTTTGGTACGAGTCACTGAAATAATTATGATAATTTTGTAAGGTAGATCATAAAAGTATTGTTTGAATATCACTATATTTTTATACTTTGTTTAAAGTATTCAACAAATCATAATTGAATACATCAAAACTTATTTTAAATATATTAAAATATTGATTAAATACTTGAAGATTTTTCCATTAAAAAAATATCTTTTAAAATCCTTTTAAATATTAATTGAATACACCCCGTAATTGTATTATTTTCAATGAGTTATGTCAATACACTATTTTCAAAATCTTATCGTTTTGAGTCATATGTGTATAATTAAGGGTTGCCCCAAAAATAATAAGTCAGTCAACTTCCTAAAAGAGATAGTGATTTGATACGTTGTTCATGAATCAAATATTCATGTCATGGGTCAAAAAATCTAAAGGAATATGATTTTTCACAATGTTATGCCACACATTCATGCTTCTCGAACAATCCTTAAAATATATGAGATAAATACTCATTATCAATATTACAAATAGGACAAACACTGACCTAAGTTATCTTACGATTGACACAATCGATGTTAGAGAGCAAACATTTACAAGCAATATTCCAAAGCAACACTATCAACCTTTTAGGACCATCACTCCTTCAGATTAACATGAAAATATCACTAGATTGAGGAAGTTGTACAAATTTCACGATATAGTCAAAAAAAGTTTGAATCGCATATTTAAATAAAGTTAAACGACCAACAAAGAAAGTTGTCTGACTTTCCAACTATTCAATCGACTATTCACCTTGTTAGTCATAAATTGAAAGGAATGCTTAATGACTATTGTTTGAAGTAAGTGTACACCCAGGTACTTGTCAATATCATCAATCATGTGAAATTCATATATGTCATGAATATGTTGCTAATGTTGTTAGGGTAAATTACAAGAAAATAAGCTATAGATTTATGTTTGCTTGTTGTTAGGGTAAATTACAAGAAAATAAGCTATAGATTTATGTTTGCTTGTCCTTCCACCAGAAGATATGCAAAAGATCAAAAATAGTAAAAAATAAATATTAATTTGATTCATCTCATTTTTAACAAAAAGGATTATGTTATTCAAATGTCGTATGAGAGATATTTGGCCCTCCATTTGCTAACTAAATAAGCACCCAAAACTTTTGATCAACCAAAAGGCTGACCACATATAATAATTCTCAAGAAAAATGACATAAAGATAAAAAGATATCACAACCTATTTAATAGAACGAGACTTGATTGTTGTTGTAAATATTTAACAATTTAAATTTATTATGAGTTTAAGATATAAATAAACTAAATTTTTATAAATCATAAATAAATAAAATTATGAAATTTAAAATATTTTACAAGATATGACATTAAGTCATAAAGATCATATTTGATTTGAATTAAGATACATCATTTTGTTTGTTCTCTTGTCTTTGTTGTTTTATTTTATATATATTTTT
Organism: Cicer arietinum; assembly: GCF_000331145.2. Taxonomy (NCBI): domain Eukaryota; kingdom Viridiplantae; phylum Streptophyta; class Magnoliopsida; order Fabales; family Fabaceae; genus Cicer; species Cicer arietinum. The sequence goes on along the minus strand of NC_021164.2, from coordinate 76,127,695 downwards.
TTTTTACATTCACAATACATGACCATTAAATTATTTCTACAATATAGTGAATATTTGGTTAGTTTTTCTAATACAAGCTACACAGTGATTAAAATAAAAATTACCCACATCATAAGAATTAATCGAGATACGAACATTTCAACATCAACAAAACGAAGAAAAGATAAAGTATTATTAAAGCTATATTAATGATTAGTAGTCTTTCAAAAATAAATAAATAATACTTAGTAGTGTTATCGTTCAAGTGATAAAAAATAATGTTAATGGATTTAAAAAACTCAAATATTATTAAATGTATTTAGATATTATTTTGTGAAGACTCTTAAGATCAAATCGAATTTCGAATTCCCTTTTAAAAAAACCAAACCAAACCGCACACATATAAATTTTAATACTTACTTTTTTTATATAATTAATTTAAGATATTGCATTAATATATTATTTATTAATTTTAATTTTTTTAATTTAATATTTATTTTACTATTTCATATATTTCAATCATATTTCATCAATTTATTTTGGAATGCTATCTTTTAGTATATTACATGTTATATTTCATGTGAAAAAACATTGTATTTTGTTTGAAACTTGTTATTTCAATATATATTTATAATAATAATATTCAATCAATATTTTATAATTATAATTTTAATCAATCAGAAGACTATTTTTTTCAATGTCATTCACTAAACTGAACAACAAATATTTTTTATTTTTGAATTGGATGAATTTTTACTTAGGATCTAAATTGCATCACAAATATTAAGTAATATGTTAGGAAGAAAGTTCAAATTTAAAAGCCTCTATTTTATTATAATAATTAATATACGATGGTTTTGCTGCTAAATTTTTTAAAAGAAAAAACAAGAAATATATTTTCAAAAATCTAAAAATAGAATCCTCTTTTTTCTCTCGACAGTAGATTGACAGTAGAATCCTCCTTTTATATTTTCAGAAAATAGAAAAGAAAAGATGTAATAGGTAGGAGTAATATATTATGTCAAAAATAAATATAAATTGGAGTAATATATACGCTCCTTGTTGTTGTGTTAGGCAAAGACAAAAGAGAGAGAGAGAAGGAAGGAAGGATTTTGAAAAGAAGTAGAGAGGCGGGATTGAAACACGTGGCAAGTATCCGTTATTCGACCGTTACACAAATAAAAATGTTTGGGTGTTGTTGTTAATGAACCAACGAATGAAAGCACATTGAAGAAGAAAGAAAGAAAGAAGACAAAGAGAAGGAGCTGCTTTCATTGCCTTCTTCTATTTCTATATTATCCCTTTCAATTCTATAAACCCGACCCGACCCATTTTCAATTTCAACAAACCTCTTTCC
>NC_021164.2:76115631-76126186 GCF_000331145.2 Cicer arietinum | reverse complement strand
CCTCTCTCTCCCCACCGCGCTGCCCTCTCATGGCCATCGCAACAGAGACTCAGCCTCAACAATACACGGTAATAATCTCTCTCTGCCTCTCCATTCGCTTCTCAATTTTAGGGTTTACGATTCTCACCTTTCTGTTTCAATCGTTTATTCTTCTTTCTCGTGTTTCGTTCTTTATTAATTCATTTCATTAATTAATCTAACCTAACCGTCACATTCTTCAGGCTTCGATTCATCGTCGTCGATTTCATTATAAACGAACTTTCGTCCCCTTCATTTTCATATTTCTCTTTAATTGATTAGCAATTAGCTACGGAATTCTAACCTACGGACGCTGTTGCTCAAAATTGTGTTAAGTTTGAACAAGATCTGATTATAATGTTTAGGTTTAAAGATATTTTGGTTCCGATTTGATTGTTCGACGTTGGTGCTCGAAATTGTGCTTGTTGTTAACAAGATCTGATGATAATGTTTAGGTGTGAAGATATTTTGGTTCTTATTGATTGTTTCGTTCTTGTTTTAGCAGGCTTCTTCGCAGGTTTCAGGTTCAGCTGCAGAGCAAAAAAGGTGGACTCTAAATGATTTTGATATTGGAAAACCTCTTGGAAGGGGAAAATTCGGTCATGTCTATTTGGCCAGAGAAAAAACTGTGAGTGTTTTTTTTCTTCTGTTGTTATTATTACCTAAAATCTCACATTGAGAATTTGGATGCAAAACCATTAAATTACATGTGGCTCATGTTGAATTTTATGTATCTGAAATGGTTGTTATTGTTGATTTGTGCTGTTATTTTTCAATTGTTCTTCCCCTTGTTTTCACGTGTTCATTAAAATGTGAAATGTGGTTATGATGATACAGAGTAATCATATCGTTGCTCTGAAAGTACTCTTTAAGAGCCAATTGCAACAATCCCAAGTTGAGCATCAGCTTCGGCGAGAAGTTGAAATACAGAGTCATCTCCGACATCCCCATATCTTGCGCCTTTATGGATACTTTTATGATCAGGTATACTTATTGCTTGTGCTGATACATTTAGAATCCAACCATGTCTTGTTGAAGAAGGTTAAATGCACCGGCTGTTATACCTATTCCTCTGAAATAATAATATAATAACTTCATTGCAGAAACGAGTTTACTTGATTTTAGAGTATGCACCCAAAGGTGAACTTTACAAGGAATTACAAAAATGCAAATATTTCAGTGAAAGACGTGCAGCTACTGTAAGTACTAATTCCTCCTCCTCACATGTGTTTGTTTGTGTATCACCAAAGTCCGCTGATGTAATTTTTTATCGGTAATTTGTACTAATTGGGTGTGCATCTCATTGGTCATGTGGTATTCTTCTGAAATTGACGAGTTTACGTTGTTTTGTGGTTGAGGCAGTATGTTGCATCATTGGCCCGAGCTCTTATATATTGCCATGGAAAGCATGTAATACACAGGGACATTAAACCAGAGAACCTTCTTGTTGGTGCACAGGTGATCTCCCATACTTAGATTAAAGTTTCTTTTACGGTTGTTTGGTTGTTATCTTTACTTTATTCTTATCATGTCAAAATCTTTTTCATTAATAGGGTGAACTGAAGATAGCAGACTTCGGGTGGTCAGTGCACACATTCAATCGTAGGCGGACCATGTGTGGCACACTGGATTACCTTCCACCTGAGATGGGTATGTTTACATGACATGAATTTTCATATTGTATATGTTGCTCTCTCTCTATATGTGATGAGCCTAAATTCTCGATGTTTCAACAGTGGAGAGTGTAGAACATGATGCAAATGTGGATATATGGAGCCTTGGTGTCCTTTGCTATGAGTTTCTTTATGGAGTCCCCCCTTTTGAGGCTAAAGAACATTCTGATACTTACAGGAGGTAAGAATTGAGCAGTGAATTAGCACATGTATCATCATGCATGAGTTTTGTTTAGTATCTTCCCACTCTAAATGGGACTAGTGAAAACTAAAAGAACGAAACAATTTAAAAATACTACAAGGTGCTATTGACTCTACCGTGCTTAATGCTACTCCTGTGTGTTATTATATCTTTTTATTCTTAACAGGATAATACAAGTGGATCTCAAATTCCCTCCTAAACCAATTGTTTCTTCTGCTGCAAAAGACCTCATCAGCCAGGTTTTGCATCTATCATATGCACTGCGGACTTTTTCTGAAGCTCTCAGAATTTTCTTTTCATGATATTTCATTCAAGCATTTTGGCTGAGTGTTTTTCCTTCTGATCTTTAACAGATGCTAGTCAAGGATTCCTCTCAACGACTACCATTGCACAAACTCCTAGAACACCCTTGGATTGTTCAGAATGCGGAACCCTCCGGTATATACAGGAGCTAGTGTGCCTTGTCGGTTATTCCATTACTGTGTTTTCTTGATGATCAGAATAGTCCATTACTGTGTTTTCTTGATGATCAGAATAGTGGTTTCTTCAAAATAATTGACAACATCTGGCCAGATGATGCAAACTATTTGAAGATTTATACACTTAAAATTTTAAAAGCAAAATGGTTGACTGATGCTTACCGAAGCATCCGATAAAAGAGAAGCATTTGTTTGAGAATCAATTCACCACATCCCAAGCTTAGAAGTCATTTACTATTTGATTTCAAAAACTGAATAACCGATTTGTTATATCCAAGTTTATATGTATTATTCTAAACCTTATGGAGTTTTACATCTTATCTGTCATTGTTCTACAATTTGTAGTTTATTCATAAGTGTTTTCTCCAAGACATTGTTCTGATCACCTTGGTATTCTTTAAATATTGGGGTTTTTCAGTGATGGACTGATTGTTTCTATTTTTCAATAAAATATGTTTACTTTATTCTCCAATATAGGCGCAAAAAAAAAAGATTACTCATTCCTTGATATAAAGCAAATTCAATTATATGATTCGATTTACCGATTTCATTATTAAAATCTCTAATATATATTATATATATTTTTTATAAAATATAAATTTTATTTTTTAATGATTCTTTTGCTTATAAGCTAGTTATTTGTTTGAGTCGTTTTAAACGGTTTCAATAAAGCTAGAAAAAATATGGATGTTTTCTTCTCTCCCACAGTTTTTTAGTCAATTGCACTGGAGCACAAAATTGTTATGATTGACATTCAGTTTTATAATTGTTCACGAATTCACTATTTTTACATATTCAATTTGTTACCCGAACAACTTTGACCCATCAAATTAACCAGTCAGTTTTATAATTGTTCACGAACTCACTATTTTTACATATTCAATCTGTTACCCTGAACAACTTTGACCCCTCAAATTAACCAGTCAAGCACCTCAACGATATGTGGAATGAGGTGTCTTATTTTTTTTTGAAAAAGGATGAGGTATCGCCTCAGTATTTTCTACTCATACTTTTTGATGTGTAAGATGAAAACAATAATTAACAAAAGAACTGATTTATCAAGAATTTACTAACATTGGCGATTCATTAAAAAAAAACGAGAAAAGAAGACTAGTTAGGTCACCAAGTACCGTTCTAAGGTTCTAAGTTGACCTCGTTATGATGTGATACAAATGGCAAATAATTGAGTCTCTTAAACATGTAATCACATGTTTTATTTTTATTCGATGTATATAGAAGATCTATATTAGTAAAAGTCAACCACTTAAATGAATCTTCGTAATTTAAATCTCTTAAACATGTAGTCACATATTATAATTCTAACCAATGCGTATAAAAGATCATCTCTAAGGAGAAGTCAACTCATTAAACGAATCTTCGTAACACGAAAAATTTATCTTTTCTTTTCAATTTAGAAAAACATTAGAAAAAAAATTGTGATCTTATCATGTTATTTACTAAGAAAAACATTTTAAGAGTACTCCATTTGTGCTAGTAGTGTAGTACAACTGCAATTTGTTGGAATCACGAAAGCATACAAAATATTGAAGTTGTAGTTAGGCCTCTATTATTTCCTCCGAAATGGTTTCGTGGTTATGTACACAATGATTTCAGTGTTGTATGAAATTGTTTTTTTTTATTTTTATTTATTTTTTTATTTTTTTTTTTATAAAATTGAATTGATTCTCGTTGGGTCTAACTAACTCGAATTATTTAAGAGATGAAAAAGATTTCTAGTACAAAAAAGAAAAATGTGTGTACCGAAAAACTTTCTTTAATTTTTTTGGTACTGTTTTCGAAAAACTTCATTCATAGATTTTTCGGTAAACACTTTTTTTTTTATTTAAGATTTTTGAATTTTATTAATTTTTTTAAAATGTTAACAGATATGGATAAAACGCTACTATTATTAGATAAGATATGCGTCAATACTACACATATTTTTGATACAGATCAGATATGAATAATTATAATTAATATTAATATTGTAAAAATATATTACTGTGATTAATTATAATTTATTTTATATTTTATTTCAGATATTTGATACATAGTACGTTGTTGTGAATTGGGCTAAAGAAATCCGTATAAAAATAAAGTTATTAAAAGATCAGATATAGAGACATGAGAGAAAAGAAAGAAAAATAAATTAATATTAGGTTGTGACAAAAAAAGAAAATACAAATTTGCTGCTAGTTCAACAAACGAGTGTGATTGTCCTTTCAAGCTTAGATCAAAATCATTAAAAGATGATTCATGATGGACAATTAAAGTAATTTGTGGAGTTCACAACCATGAATTACCTGATACTATGGAGGGCATGTATTTGTTGGACGCTTAGATGAAGAAGAAAAAAAATATGTTCATGACTTAACAAACTATAATGTTGCATCGAGACACATATTATTCTCATTTCAAGACCGAGATAAGAACAATTTTACTAAGATCTCAGAAATATATAAACAGAGGAGTATGATTCGATTGCACGTGGGAGGTAATAGAACAGAGCAACATTTATTCAAGTTAATTGAAGATGCAAAATATGTGTTATAATAGAAAGCGTGAAGACTCAAATGTTATAAGAGATATTTTTTGGGCACATCCAGATTCAATGAAATTGTTGAATTTGTTGCTGATTGTGTTGATTATGGACACTACTTAAAAAATCAATAAATACATAATGTCATTACTTGAAATTGTTGGTATGACATCAACATAGATTACATTTGTAGTTGGATTTTCTTATTTGGAATGTGAGCGAGAAGAAAACTTGTGTTGGACATTTGAGAGGCTAAGAGATCTATTTGTTACACAAAACAAATTATCTCAAGTAATTGTGACAGACACATATCTTGCGTTAATGAATGCAGTTGGTATTGTATTTCCATATGCTGTTAATTTGCTTTGTCGATTTCATATCGACAAAAACGTTGGAGCAAAATGAAAGCAATATCTCTTAAAGGATAGACAAGAGTCGGTATTGAATATGTGGAAAAACATTATGTATTGCAGAGTTGAAAAAGAGTATATCATGCGTTTGCACATGTTTGAGCAATCATGTGTCGATAATAAAATATTTGTTGACTATGTGAAAGAAACTTGATTGACTCCTCATAAGGAAAGGTTTGTTAAATTAAGGACAAATCGAGTGATGCATTTGGGGAACACAACGACTAACAGGTATGTAATGTGACTCGAAAACTTTGATTTTGTAATTTTATTATATATTGTTGTATTGCTCAGTGGTGAAAATTTATATGTAATGATATGGTTAAGTCAGCTCATTGAAAACTGAAGTTAATGTTGGAACACAGTATGCATGATATGTGTAAATGTTAGGAGACTATGAACAACATGATAAGATTGCAACATAAAAAAAATCAGGGACTCATTTCAGAAAATTTTCTATGATGAAAAACATGAACACATAATCCATTTTATCATAAATTAAATACATTTGTATCAAGAGAAGCTCAAAGATGTATTGCTAATGAATACGAGAAAGTTGAGTGGGTGGGTACTGACAAATCTGTATGTGGGTGCTCTCTTAGAATGACATATGGGTTACCTTGTGCTTGTGAATTGGCACAATATAAATTGATGGGTGAACCAATTCCTCTATATTCTATGCATATTCAATGGAGAAAATTAAGTATGGAATGTGAACTCACCCAAGACACAAAAGATAGATCAGAGTTGGATATGTCTACTTAGATGAATGCCTTATGAAAACACTTTCGATCACTTCATGTTATAGGAAAACGAGGGTTGAAGAGTAAAGTGCGTGAACTTGTTTTTCCAACTGCAAGTTCAATGTGTCCACCATCTGAAAAAGTAAAAACCAAAAGACGAGTGAAGAAGAGTAAGGGTAAGAAGTCGGATGAATATGATGTATATCGAGACCCTTCTTACTTTGAACATGTTAATGCAACCTATTGTGAAGATCCTGATTCCCAACCATCTCAGTCATCAAAGAAGAGACAAGTCTCTCAATCATCTCAATCTTCAAAGCATTTGTTATGGAGACAATTTCCTGATGTTATTCAGCCGTACATTGATGACATATTTGATATGGTAGCGGATGTAAATTTTGGTTTTCGCGCTATTGCATTATTGCTTGGACACGGTGAAGAGTGTTGGTCTTTGGTCCGCAATAGTTTGGACCAGTAGATTGCTTCTCATATAACTCCATATGATAAATTGTTCCCAAGATGCATTAGAGAAGTAAGAGATTCGTTGAAGATATTCAGCTTAGGTCTTCAACCCATGGATAAATGGATGTCCATACCTATAATGCACACGTCTAGTATTTTTTGTCTCCTCCCAGATCTCTTCTGCAGTCACTCCTAATAAAGTCATGACAAGATTACATGTCATTACTCTATCTATATCGAATGGACTGTAGAACTCACCCCTAATAGGCAATCCCAAAAGATTGACAACATCATCTAAAGTAATCGTCATTTCATCAAATGGCATATGAAATGACGATGTCTTGAAATGCCATATTTCCACAAACGCATAAATCAAGTTGTTGTCAATCATCTTCAAACTATCCCGTTGTAATGGGTCAATTCTGACAAATTCACCTATTTCTCTATGGGTCGCAAGAGTACCGGCAGAGTAAATTGTTGCATTTTCTTTTCATGTGCAACAATTTTCAGCAATTGTCGCTTCTGTATACAAAGAAAATCTATGACATTAAAATTAAATATAGAACAAAAATAATAATAAATTTAACATATCTGACCAAACCATAATCTAGCTGAAACATGATGACGGTATCGTGTAATGATGAACAAATTATATCGTCTTCAAGGATAACGTGTGAGCTCACCAGGTCCCTGAGCTCCATCATGCCCCTCCTCCATATGCTCTCCCTCATGAGCAGGTGCAACCTCCTCATACTCATGTACATCCATTTGCTCATGTATCTCATCCTTTCATGCACTATAGGAGACTTCTCTTGTTGATGGATAATCACTAGGAAAAATCGATAATCATGTTCTCCCTCATCATCGTCTTACATTATCATCCGTCTTCTTCTCCTAGAAGTTGTCGATCGAATCCTCTCTGAAGGATTCATCATAGATGATGTAGAAGTATCAATATCAAGTGTAATTTATATGATTTTCTCGTCTATTCCTTGTGCGCCCACTGAAAAATTAAAAAATTTAAAGAAATAAATTACAATTTGTTATAAAATCATAATTGATTAAAATTAAAAAAAAATAAATAAAAAATAACTTCTGGAGAACTTGAGTTTCAAGATTTTCGATAACTACCGGAAATGTTAAACCTCAAGCTTCTTGGAAGAGACTTCTGTACCAGAGAAGTTCAAAAAAGATTTCCAAAAGAGGCTTATGTACCGGAGAGGTTGAAAAAAGTTCTCCGAAAGTTAGTTTTTGTACCGAAAAACTTGAACAAAGTTTTCTAGAGTGTATTTTGTGTACCGAAAATCTTGGATTCAAATTCTTCAAAAGATCATAAAAGAAAAAAAAAAAAAAAAAACTTACTTTCTTCTTCCGGAAAGGTTAAAAGGAGAAATGGTAATTTTTCTAGAATTTTATTATTTAAATGAGGGAAAAAAAACCATCATTTCTTTACTTATTTCGGATATAGATATAATTAGGGAGGAATGGGGGTAAAATTTGCTATTTTCTTAAGAGATTGACTAAGTCCATGGTTCTTTTACAGTCCAAATTGAAGTCCCGTGCCTTTTTCCAATATTTTGGATAAAGTCATGCTTGAACACAAATAGCTCAATCTCAAATTCACAAAACGATACAAACTTATTGAGCGGAGACAGATTATTTGTATTTAGCCCGAGTTCCTTGATTAAGGACATTTTATGAAGCTCCATTATATAAGTTCCGTACTTAATTAAATGCCGAATATTTTAAAAATAATAATTCCGTTTCATTCTTAATTAATGACTTGGAGGTTAAAGATTCAGTCAACAACATATCCTCTAAATACTACAGTCATGCTTAAGGGTAGTCTAACAGTAGTTACCAACTTGTAATACATGATAAAGGACAAACAAAACAGCTACATACACTCCGCTTTGAATGTGTCCATGCTTGATGCAAAATGATAGACCAAATACAATTTAGATAAATAAACAACCCTTAAATAATACAACTTTCGGTGTGATTTCCTGATTTTTGTTTATCTTTGACATTGTCCCCTTCTAACACCTGAGCGGGAATTTGTTCTACTTTCTCTGCTTCCTCGCCACCATTGCAATTGCCCCCTTCTAACACCTCTGACTCCATTGTTAGAAGGGGGCAATTGCAATGGTGGCGAGGAAGCAGAGAAAGTAGAACAAATTCCCGCTCAGGTGTTAGAAGGGGACAATGTCAAAGATAAACAAAAATCAGGAAATCACACCGAAAGTTGTATTATTTAAGGGTTGTTTATTTATCTAAATTGTATTTGGTCTATCATTTTGCATCAAGCATGGACACATTCAAAGCGGAGTGTATGTAGCTGTTTTGTTTGTCCTTTATCATGTATTACAAGTTGGTAACTACTGTTAGACTACCCTTAAGCATGACTGTAGTATTTAGAGGATATGTTGTTGACTGAATCTTTAACCTCCAAGTCATTAATTAAGAATGAAACGGAATTATTATTTTTAAAATATTCGGCATTTAATTAAGTACGGAACTTATATAATGGAGCTTCATAAAATGTCCTTAATCAAGGAACTCGGGCTAAATACAAATAATCTGTCTCCGCTCAATAAGTTTGTATCGTTTTGTGAATTTGAGATTGAGCTATTTGTGTTCAAGCATGACTTTATCCAAAATATTGGAAAAAGGCACGGGACTTCAATTTGGACTGTAAAAGAACCATGGACTTAGTCAATCTCTTAAGAAAATAGCAAATTTTACCCCCATTCCTCCCTAATTATATCTATATCCGAAATAAGTAAAGAAATGATGGTTTTTTTTCCCTCATTTAAATAATAAAATTCTAGAAAAATTACCATTTCTCCTTTTAACCTTTCCGGAAGAAGAAAGTAAGTTTTTTTTTTTTTTTTTTTCTTTTATGATCTTTTGAAGAATTTGAATCCAAGATTTTCGGTACACAAAATACACTCTAGAAAACTTTGTTCAAGTTTTTCGGTACAAAAACTAACTTTCGGAGAACTTTTTTCAACCTCTCCGGTACATAAGCCTCTTTTGGAAATCTTTTTTGAACTTCTCTGGTACAGAAGTCTCTTCCAAGAAGCTTGAGGTTTAACATTTCCGGTAGTTATCGAAAATCTTGAAACTCAAGTTCTCCAGAAGTTATTTTTTATTTATTTTTTTTTAATTTTAATCAATTATGATTTTATAACAAATTGTAATTTATTTCTTTAAATTTTTTAATTTTTCAGTGGGCGCACAAGGAATAGACGAGAAAATCATATAAATTACACTTGATATTGATACTTCTACATCATCTATGATGAATCCTTCAGAGAGGATTCGATCGACAACTTCTAGGAGAAGAAGACGGATGATAATGTAAGACGATGATGAGGGAGAACATGATTATCGATTTTTCCTAGTGATTATCCATCAACAAGAGAAGTCTCCTATAGTGCATGAAAGGATGAGATACATGAGCAAATGGATGTACATGAGTATGAGGAGGTTGCACCTGCTCATGAGGGAGAGCATATGGAGGAGGGGCATGATGGAGCTCAGGGACCTGGTGAGCTCACACGTTATCCTTGAAGACGATATAATTTGTTCATCATTACACGATACCGTCATCATGTTTCAGCTAGATTATGGTTTGGTCAGATATGTTAAATTTATTATTATTTTTGTTCTATATTTAATTTTAATGTCATAGATTTTCTTTGTATACAGAAGCGACAATTGCTGAAAATTGTTGCACATGAAAAGAAAATGCAACAATTTACTCTGCCGGTACTCTTGCGACCCATAGAGAAATAGGTGAATTTGTCAGAATTGACCCATTACAACGGGATAGTTTGAAGATGATTGACAACAACTTGATTTATGCGTTTGTGGAAATATGGCATTTCAAGACATCGTCATTTCATATGCCATTTGATGAAATGACGATTACTTTAGATGATGTTGTCAATCTTTTGGGATTGCCTATTAGGGGTGAGTTCTACAGTCCATTCGATATAGATAGAGTAATGACATGTAATCTTG
>NC_021164.2:76102143-76103769 GCF_000331145.2 Cicer arietinum | reverse complement strand
AAATAAAAGAAAATGAAAAACAAACAAAAATAATAATAAAAAAGTTAAGAATTATGCACAATTAATTTATTAGGCTTGACTCTCTAAAATATCCTCAGTGGGTAGACTAAGTGTCGCGGCCTAAAATTTCGAGTGTTTCTCGAATTCAATGGAGTCGCCACCAAAATTTATTTTAAAATAGGGAAAATATTGGGAAACCCTTAAAATAGTAAAAATAAAAAATGTGGAACCAAATTTGAGTTCGGGAGTCGATTATGCGTAGGGAAGGTATTAGCACCCTACGACATCCGTTAAAACAACGGTTACCTATAATTAATTGTGCAAAATTAATTTTAACTTAAGTATGTTTATTTTTCTTTATTATTAAATATGAATAACAATTATTACTATATTTAAAATACGATTTTGAAATAAATATGTACTTAACAAATAAAAGAGGAAAAAAAGAAATTTTATTTTATGTGCTTGACAAGAATGTGATCTTGCTCCTACGTAAATAAAGTTTCACTCATAAGTTTGTGTTGAGTGTCTTTTAAAGAAAATTTGTTTGGTGATAAAAAAAATATTTTGACAAAATAGAAAAATAAAAGAGTTTGATTTGAAATAAATACTTTAAAATACGAGTTTTAAGACGATCAAGTTGTACAACTCATGTCCTAAAACTCAAGGAATAAAGAAGATGTCACATCTAATTTAACCCTCTAAAAAAAAATATTTTATTATTTTCGATTTTAAAATTGAGTTTTAAAACCACCAAGTAGTACAACTTTTACTTTAACAACTCAGAGATAAAAAAGTTACATCTATTAAATAAGTCGATTGTAGATTAGTTCATTAAAATAAATAAATGAATAAATAAATAAAATAAAATGAATAAAATAAAATAAATAAGTTAAATAAAGAGAGTTTTAGAACTACCAAGTTGTACCACTTGTATCCTAACAACTCAAAGATTAAAAAGATGTCACATCTAATTAATCTTTAACATAATATTTATTTGTATTTTTATGATGAAATTGATATTTAATTATGAAGAAAATTAAACCCCTTTTTTTTAATAAAAAAAGTAAAATGAATAGATTTAAATGGACTAAGATTAGTAAGATTTAGATGAGTTGAGATTAGTAAAATAAAAATGAGTTGAGATTATTAAAATTTAAACGAGTTGAGATTAATAAAATAAAAATGAGTTGAGATTAATAAAATAAAAATGGGTTGAGTTAGTAAAATAAAAATGAGTTGAGATTAGTAAAGTAAAAATGAGTTGAGATTATTAAAATTTAAATGGATTGATATTAGTAAAATAAAAATGAGTTGAGATTAGTAAAATTAGTTGAGATTAATAAAATAAAAAAAATGGGTTGAGTTAGTAAAATAAAAATGGGTTGAGATTAGTAAAATTTAAATGGGTTGAGTTAGTAAAATAAAAATGAGTTGGGTTATGGGCTGAGACTAAAATAAGTAGATTTGGGCTGAGATTAAAATGAGTACATTTGGGCTGTCAAACAAAGGGGGCGCCCAGGCAAGGTTAAAACAAGGAATTAGAAAACCCTAGCTTATCTTAAGGAGGCGGCCAAGCAAATAAAAACCGGGTAAACAGAAACTAGAAAAAACCCTAGTTTCATG
>NC_021164.2:76079143-76086687 GCF_000331145.2 Cicer arietinum | reverse complement strand
AAGCATGGCTTGTGCATCAATGGCAGTCATCATCAACATGGCAGGGTTTGGCAGTGAACAAAGTCAACATAGCATGGCTTGATCTGATTTGATTTTTATTGTAATTTATTTTTGGCTTTATTCTTAGTTTGTAATTTGATTTGGTTTTAAAACTCTAATTAGATTTGAAATTGTAAATTTATAATACATAATGAAATTATTTATTGTAATTATTTTATTTCCTTTTTTAAATACACATTTTCTTTTTTATATTTGTTTTCAAAATGGACAAAATTAGGGTACTACACTAAGTATTCTCTCTATATAAAAGTGAAGATTAATTTTTCAGAGTAAATGGGTAGTAAATTATCTCTAAAAAGTAACATAATTGTATTGTTGAGGTAAAATCTCAAATTAATATTTTGAAAATAATCAAATAAAGATAATTAATTTTTAATTTTGATTTTAAATTGTGTTGTTATTTAACTTGTGCTATTCGAATATAAGTAATCATATACAACAACACAAGATCTTTCTAGTTCATAAGAACAACCGTCTAGACAAACCAAAATTATCCTGATTTTTAATAGCATTAGTCTTGTCAAACCAAGAATATTATGGTTTGCATAAGTATCAACCTTTTTATACAAGATCATTATGGGCAATTTGTTTTAAAGATAAAAATAAAATGAATTAATTCCAGGTCACAAGTGAATTAAATATCAAGACAACTCAGAACTATGATCAAACACAAAAGTTTAAAAGAAGCAAAACAACATTAAGAACCATAACAAGATCAATCTCCAGATTGATGACATATGAAACAAGTACATATAGGACAACAAAGATAAAGAGGACACTTATATTGTACCTCTGCTGAAAGACAACTTGCGTACAAAGCATAAACACTGATACAAAACAGTTGTCAAATGATCTCAGTAACAGTACTCACTCAAAATAGAAACGAAGAATGTTCTGATTATAAAATATCAATCTGAACAACAGAATTATTAACGGCTATATGGACTGTCATCAACGTTCACCACGCCTATAAAAGGAACTTCAAGGTCAAGATAACAACAAGAGTTTCAAGTGCAATCAATTAATCACTTAAACAATCATATTTGAGAAATCAAAACTCTTAAATCAAGCAAAAACTTCAGTTATCTTTCACTAGATTCAATGATCTTTTTACTAAGTTTTTTTTGTTGCAAATCAATCTCAAACAAGTGTTGAGTAGATTATGATCAATCAACCTTCTCTCAAAATTTCATTTGAAACTCAAAATTGTATTCTTAAAGATAGTTTTAGTGGTTTGTAAAAATATTGTTTGTGATTAAAAAAATGTGTCAAAACTCCTTTATGGATTGAAAGATAATTGTAAGAAATTATTTCAAGATTTAAAAGTGAACACTGCAGTTGATCAATAAAGTTTGTGTGAAAATAATAACATTTTTGTTAAAACACATTAGTGAAAAAACTCATAAATTGAGATGAGTGAATGTAGCTCACCTTAGGTGTAGTACGATATATCATTGTGTGATTGTTTTATCCTCATCTTTAATTACTTTTCACTCACAAGAATTTATCACGTAGAAATAATCTATTTTATTTATTTTCACTAACAAAAAACATTCTGCAATTTTGTTTTAAAACAAATATTAATCTTGAGTTAATTTAAAAGCAATAATTAATTTTTAAAAATGAATCACAATTCAAATCTCCTTATTTGTGATTGATATTGTCACTTCATATATATATATATCCAAGTTTGGGTTTGAACAACGAGACATAAATTGTATTTAAAAAAACTGTGAATAAGTTACTCGCATTCAATTAAAAAGAATTATGTGTACACCAATATGTCAAATCTAAATTCCTTAAAATAAGTTACTAAAGTGCATATGACATATTTTAGTTGGTTATCGGTCATTTTTCACAATTTTTCAAAAACAACTTAAAATTTACGAAATATATAATGATACGTCGATGAAAGTTGAAAAATCAAATTCAAATTCAAATTAAACTTCATTAATTGAATTTGATCAATTTATTGGATGATTTTTGTATGTATATGCAAAACATTATACACATCTCCTACACTATTTTTTAAATAAGAGATAGATTAAATATGAATTTTAACAAGTTAAAATTTTAAATAAATCAAAACAGTGGATATCTATAAATTAAATATTAAACTCATATTTTATAGAAATCTACATCACAACACACAAAATATATCTGCAAAATTTGATATATTTAAATTAAGCTTTGATTTCATAAAAAAATGATAAAAAAATGATTTATTTGAATTTTATAAAGCGCTGATGAAAAATATAGTAGAAACTAAAAGTTAAATAAAGAAATAACAATTTTATTTTAATTTTATAAAACTGAAATATATTTAAACTTTTCATTAAATTATTTTTAAACTAATTTATTTATTTTAAAGTAATTTGTTATCCTTAATAAATTTTAGTCATTTATATAAAAAAGAAAAATAAAATAATTATGCACCGATATAAAGTAATTTGTACTAACATGAATAAATCATTGCACATAAATTATAACAGCTTTTTTTAAAAAACTACCCTTTATTAATTGAAAAAAAAAAAATCGCGCGAAGAAATTTTTGAAAGAAAGTTGCGGTCCAAAACAAGACAAATTTTATGTTTTTTCAATTATAAGAAAAAAAGCTGGGACCAAATTAATGTAACTGAAGTGAGAGAAAAATTTAAACAATGTAAAAGTAAGACAGGTGCGATGCGACTGGTTGGAGTGGAAACGTTAACAGTCCGTCCCGTTCCGTCTAATAAAAAATCGGTTTTTTTGTAAACGGAAAAAAATCGGTTTCATATTCACATGAATTATTCATATTCCAAACGCTCCCTTGACTCCCCAAACCTCAAATCCCCAAATCTCAATCTAAATACACGTCTGAAATTAGGGCTTCTCATAACTGGAACAATCTGATTCCAAAGATTTGAAACATGCAAATTAAGCCTCGGTAGTATTGCGTTTGATTTGATTGATCGAAATCTAAGTCGAAATGGCGGTTTCCGATAGTCCCAACGGTGGGTCTACCCCGCCACCGCCGCCACAACAAGAACAAGCCAACGATTATGAATTCTCAAAACCGATTTCTCTTGCTGGTCCCACCGACTCTGATCTACATCGTAATCTCGAATTAGAGAAGGTTGATTCATCTCATAATTCATTCTTTAATTCCATTCATTCACATTATTTCTCTGTATATAAAGCAATAAAAATTCATTTGTTTTTTATTTTTACTTCAGTTTTTGGTTGATTCCGGGCTTTATGAGAGCAACGAAGAAGCTGCAGCCAGACAAGAGGTTCTTCGCCGCCTCGATCAGGTAAATTACTTATTTGATTTTGGTTTTTTTAAATCAGCTTATGGTAGTTTTCAACAAATAATTATTCCGTTGTTTATGATGTATCATTATCTATTGTTTATTTCTATTTTTGTGTACTTGTCTTTTTTGTGTGGCTTAAATGCAATTTCAGTACTCCTATTTTTGCAGATTTCTTAATCCATGATTTTGGTCCCCAATTTTTAAAATGTTAACATTTTTTCCACTATGCATTTGAGGCTAATTTTGTATGATGTGGTAAGTGAGATACTTATGTGCCAACTTATTCGAAGATATGGAACTATGGAAGTGAGACCACTTAGACAATGTCTTGCGTTTATTTTTCTGATATAGATTAACATATAGTTTAATGAAATGAAAATTAGTTGTTAAATGAGAGTCTACCTAGATAGTACCGGATTGTCAATTGAGTTGCCATATAAGCATGTCACTTACCACACCGTCAAAATTTAGCCTCAAAATGCTTATGTGGGAAATAACAATATTGTGGATTTAGCAATAAGGAGACCAAAATTGTAAATGATACACAATAGAGGGACTAAAAAATGTATTTAAGCATTTTTCTGGGCAATGTAATGATTTTTCTCCAAGTCGTGAAGAAGCACTGCGAAATTTGTTTGATGTTGTAACATATTGAAGAACAGTGTTTGGAACTTTGCTAGATTGATGCCTGTTCAGGATTCATTTTCTTCTTCAACCCCAATGGCACTACAATGGCTTGGGGATGGTACCTTTTCTTGTTGCAACAGGTGTTTCACTGCATCCATCAAATTAAAGTTTTATAATCATAAGGTTAACCTTCAATGCAGATTGTGAAAAGCTGGGTGAAGCAATTGACCCGTCAACGAGGCTACACAGATCAGACGGTTGAGGATGCAAATGCTGTCATTTTCACTTTTGGATCTTATCGACTAGGGGTGAGTCTGTCAGTGTTACCTTTTTGCTTACTCGTTCTAGTACTTGCATATTGTGAAGAATTTTATCTATGTAACAGTTGCTAACTTTTCTTGATTATTTGGAGTGTGGAGGGCTTCAATTCAAGGCTTTCTTATATGCCTGAATTTGATTCATTGTTGAAATTGATAGTGAAATTAGTTGAATAAAATGGAAGGATCTTAAATCAGGAGGATATTGGAAATATTTAGAGTTGTAATTGCGGAAATTGTTTATAGAAGAATTGTTATAAATATAGTAAAATGGCCACCTTTCAAGAAACACCTGATTTTCAATAGCTGGTGATTCTTCTGGTCTGGAGAGTTTTGATGTCTATTTACATCCGTTGTTTCCCTGCAACAATAATAATGTTTCAGTCATTTTCAACAACTAACTGGCAGGCGTTGACTTCTATTGAATAATATTTCCGATGTTAGCATAAAATGTCAGTCTCTCACTCTTCCTGACTGTTAACAGCTTCTTCCCTTCCCTCCCCTTTCCCTTTTGGTTGGTACATTCATGTAGCAAAATATGACGTTCTGTTCAAAAGTAAATATAAGCAGACAGTAAATGAGTCATAATACTGTTGTTTTATAAAATACCATTTTGTTTGTTTTATAAGTGGTTGTTCTACAAGTGTTTGGAATTGGATATTATTGCAACAACTCAAGCATTTTCAGGTTCATGGACCTGGAGTGGACATAGATACTTTGTGCATTGGTCCTTCCTATGTGAATCGAGAGGTGACTCACTGCGGCTGGCTACTTTTCCTCAATTTAGTAAAATGCTTTGCATTGGTAATATTTTACGTAGTGTATCTCTCTTTTGTAGGAAGACTTCTTCATCATTTTGCATAACATCCTGGCTGAAATGGAAGAAGTTACCGAACTTCAACCTGTTCCCGATGCACATGTCCCAGTGATGAAATTCAAGTTCCAGGGAATATCTATTGATTTGCTGTATGCAAGTATATCTCTTTTGGTTGTGCCAGAAGTAAGTTTGGTCACTTACTCAGCAGGGCCTTTAAATGTTCAGCTAAATTTTATTAAAACAACATTTGTCTCTTAGCTTAAGCATTTTAGGACTTCTGTAACATAAGTACTCACTCCTTTCTAAAGCTGGGTTTTCTAGGGTGCATTAATTGAATGCAATCATGTTTTCTTCATTTTGTGTGCTGTGTCTTTTGTGCTCATTTAGCATGTTTAAGTTCATGCATGTTTTTGTTGTTGATATAAAGTTTTTTATGTAGTTTGTTGAGTTTGATGCATTATATTGGAAAAAGTTGTTAATCAGGACTATATTGTTACTAGTATCCATTATATTGCCTTAAGTTATGTTATGCGTTAAAGATTTTTTCTAATAGCAATATATGTTTCTTTGGTTTTTCCCACTCGTTCATTCTCTATGTTCTCTCTTGGAATCTAGTTTCCCTTTAAATTTGACTTCACTTTAATATCTTTCTGCACCACACTTGTCCACAGGACCTGGATATCTTACACGGTTCCATTTTGCATGATGTTGACGAACAAACTGTTCGAAGTCTTAATGGCTGCCGTGTGGCAGATCAAATTCTTAGACTTGTTCCAAATGTTGAGGTTAATATATGTGTTCATTAGTTTGGTTTTGTTGATATATTAGATTCAATGGTTTTATTATCTTATTAATTTGATAGTCCATTAACCCTTGACAATGATAGCACTTCCGAACTACGCTGAGGTGTTTAAAGTTTTGGGCTAAAAGACGCGGCGTTTATTCAAATGTAAGAACTATGCCTTCAACCTTAATAGAGTTTTTAATAACCAATGGCATGATTATTTGTGTTTCTGTCTGTATTACCTTATTTCGGTGTGTTTAGGTTACTGGATTCCTTGGAGGTGTAAATTGGGCTATTTTAGTTGCTCGAGTTTGCCAGCTTTACCCTAATGCCATCCCCAGTATGTTGGTTTCTAGATTCTTCAGGGTCTATACACAGTGGCGGTGGCCAAACCCTGTAATGTTATGCTCTATCGAAGAGAATGGATTGCATTTCCCTATATGGAATCCTCGTAGAAACTACAGGGACAGGTATCACATTATGCCAATAATTACTCCTGCATACCCTTGCATGAATTCCAGCTATAACGTTTCGACAAGCACTCTTCGTGTTATGATGGAACAGTTCCGCTATGGCAACGAGATTTGTGACGTAAGTGGAGTCTATTCCTGAAGTTTTTTTTTTCTCTTTTATGTTTATGAATGTCTTCATTTGATTGATACTTTTACTGTTAGGAAATTGAGCTTAACAAATCACAGTGGAGTGCACTTTTTCAGCCATATGTCTTTTTTGAGGCATACAAAAACTATTTACAAGTAGACATAGTTGCATTAGATGCTGATGATTTACTATCATGGAGAGGTTGGGTGGAATCCCGACTGAGACAGCTAACCCTGAAGGTACAATCTTGTCAGTCTTCTATGAGACTTTCTTCTTCTGGGTTTTGTTTGTCTAATGTCTGTTTATTCATTGAAGATGTCTGATCTATGAACATTTTAACAAATTTTTTTTGGGTCTGTATATTAATACATGCTTTACAATTATCTAGATTGAGAGAGATACAAATGGGATGCTGCAGTGTCATCCTTATCCACATGAGTACACAGACACATCCAAGCCTTGTGCGCATTCTGCATTTTTCATGGGTTTGCAAAGAAAAGAGGGAATAAGAGGTCAAGAAGGGCAGCAATTTGATATACGTGGAACGGTTGATGAGTTCAGACGAGAAATTATTATGTACATATACTGGAAGCCTGGGATGGAAATTTATGTTTCTCATGTTCGTAGAAAGCAGCTCCCTGCATTTGTTTTTCCAGATGGTTACAAACGTGCTCAAAGTGCTACTCTGGATCTAGCTCTTCTGAAAGGTGCATGAAGAGGAAGAATAACCCTGAAATGGTGGATGTGAAGCTAGACAAATCAGAAAAGCGGACATCTGTTAGCCCACAGAGGCTAGAGCGTATTTCACCTGAATGTTGTACTAGTAAATTGGGTGGTACACCTCAAATGAGTATTGAGTGTGTTGAAGGGGTTAGGTCAGTTGGCTCAACAACGAGGAATGCTGACAACAATTGTGTAATTAAGTCATCTGATGGACTCCTAGGAAGTGGTACAATTACTGAAATAGATGGTGATATGCAGATAAATGAAACATATTTTGTTGATTCCACACATGATAAGCTGAAATCAAGCGCTTTAGAAGTTCT
>NC_021164.2:76076194-76078983 GCF_000331145.2 Cicer arietinum | reverse complement strand
GCTGAACCAGTGGAAGAACCTTCCCTAGGGAAGTTGTTTGGTTCATGTGAAATTCCTTAATTTGAAGTTGGTGATCCATTTCAGAATGGAGTCAATGGAGACAAAGCTCGGGACCTAGCTTTTGATTGCTTAGAAAGTGCAAAAACTACATATACAAAAAACTTGCCAAACTGGGAAGAGGTTGCTGTTGGTATGGATCAACAACTAGACAAAGCTTGTAATTTGACTAGGGATGAATGTTCGGATTATGTATCAAGTGCCAGCACTCAGAATGTCAATAGCGAGGTGAGTTTCTTTATTTGAGGACTTTTGGATTAGGAACTACTGTGGATGGCAGTGAAAAAAACAACTGGGAAGTCTGAGAGATAGTGAGAGTCAGGGATCTTTGCAGGGTGATGTTTGTGTGGCTGATCCTGATCAGTTCTGAAGAGTAGGTGTTTTCATGGAAATAGAGTATTTCAAAATATCGTGGCTGAAGAAGTTTAAGGTTTTGAATTTTCTAATCTCTTACAGTTTTCTCCGTTGCAAAGATGATTTAATCTTGTAATAATACTACCATTCTCGCTTATTTGCTTTATCAACCATTACAAGAGTACTACATTTCACGGGTTTTCAAAAGAAACAGCTTTTTCCCCCTCTGTTATAGCTGATTAACATATATATACAATCAGAATGGTCTGTCCCTTTTATCTCCCTATGATGTTGGATCTTCTATGACCGCCTGTTCTTACGTTGTATAGTTTCCCCCTTTGCTCAAGATATTTTGGCTATCAATTTCCATGGTAATTGAATTTCTTAATCAATTTTCTGACCGGTGAATATGTGGTCGCAGGTCTTGCACCACTATACGTGCTATGTTTCCAGTAACTTTGCTTAACAACCTGACTTGCTTTGTGTATAGAGAGGCTCAGAGACCAGAACTTCCTTTTGTTTCAATTTAATTTTTTGATGGTTTGATGCTTGGTTGGATTCCTAACTACTATTGTTCTTTCTTTTCTCCTATATTGTGTATAGCCAGACGTCAGACTCAGGAGTGGCGTATAAATTTAAGATGGGGCTAGGTCAGAATCTTTGCAGAAGCTTGTGAAAGGCATGTTTTTTCAACGACTTTTATGTGTAAATACTTTTCCTCCTTGGTTTTGGTTTTGTAGGCGGATGAGTTTGCAGTGCATCACATGATACTTGGGCGGTAACCTTATGCTATATTGGGGTTGTTGCTGTGCTGAGGTCCTTTGAATGCAAAGAGGCTACATTTGAACAGTGAGGAGCTGTTGCAAAGCAAATGATGGAAGCTAATCAGATTGAGGTTTTGGGGGGCATTGCGATGATTGAAGATGTTTGAAAATGTGGTTAAGTCATGTGTAAAGCAGGAGATCATTTTGTCTTCAGAGCTGTGTATTGTCTCAACTTATTTGTGTACCGAGTGCGAACTTAGTTGTTTACTTGTGATGTGGTTGGTACATCATGTAAATGAAATCAAACATTATTTTGGTGCTTTCAATTTGATGTTTAGACAGTAGGGAAAATCAATCTGTGCTGTGATTTTGTCGGTCTTTCAATATTTCCTTCTATATCTTGCGAGTATATGACTGATAAGCATAATGCAGAGGTTATATACTAGAATACACTGACATATTAATGACACCTAAATAAAGGCAGTGTAATGTGGAAAGCGAAGAATATAAAGTTGCTATTTATATCCAAAACTTGAGCATGATATCCCCGGCTACTAATTACTGTATATTCGGTGTAATACTTATATTTCATTTGAGGTAGTTATGTCGTACCAGTATTTTGAAATATTTCTATGATTTCATTTGAGGTAGTTACATTGTACTAGGTACCGTACCATTATTTTGAAATACCTTTAGCATGGAATGCTACCGTTATACACTATATAAGCAACTTTCTTCATTTTCACTTACAGTTCTACTATCTTTGTAGCTGGAAATGTAAGTTGTATTCCCAATAAGAGGAGTAATATCGAACTCAGTTGCCAATCTGTTACACGTAGAACCTGAAGAACACTGACGAAGAACTTGCAAAATCTCCTTTGTGGAAGGCCTAGTGGAGGGTAACGTGCTTGTGCACATGAGGCCTAATTTGAAGACACTTGTCATCTCTGCTGCATAACTTGTTTCTCTGATATCCTCATCAAAGGCATCAGTGATGCATTTACCTTCACTATAATGCTGCCATGCCCAATCAACCAGGCTGCATGCATTGTCGCCTCCATTGTTAGGCTCTCTTCCCGTCACGAGCTCTAGAAGCACAACTCCAAAGCTGTACACATCAACTTTCTCATCAATCTTGGTTGAATATGCATATTCTGCAATACAAGTGAAGCCTATATAATCAGTTAAGTTCAAATACGAATATAAAAAGTTTTGTAGCTAGCAATCACTTACCTGGTGGAATGTATCCAAAAGACCCTGCTATAACAGACATGGTGTATGGTTTGCCATTCTTTGCCAACATCTTGGCGAGCCCAAAATCTGCAATACTCGCCCTGAACTCCGAGTCAAGCAGTATATTGCTGGACTTGACATCTCGGTGAATGATTGGCATTGAACATTCATGGTGCATGTAACAAAGGCCTTGTGCAGCACCAATGGCAATGTTTAATCTCGTTGGCCAACTCAACACGTGCAAACTCAATCCTGAAACTGATGTTTTCTTCTTCTTTCTATGAAGCCATTTGTCTAGGCTGTGGTTTTCCATGTATTCATAAACAAGAAGTTTGGAGTTCTCACTTGAATAACAACACAAAAGCTTCACTATATTGGAAT
>NC_021164.2:76040962-76076016 GCF_000331145.2 Cicer arietinum | reverse complement strand
ATGCCGAATGTTTCCCAGAATATCAACCTCAGCCATAAATTCTTTCTCCAATTTGTCATCCACCTCTTTGACATTCCAAATCTTCTTCACTGCGACGTACTCACCTGGACAAGTTGAAGCTACTCGGTAAACTTTCCCAAACCCTCCACTTCCTATGAGGTTATTGTCTGTCAAACTTGAGAATATATTTATTTCGGTGAGATCAAGCCTCTGGAATGAGGTAAGTCTCCATGTTGAAAGCTTACGGCTGCAATGCTTTTTGCCGCAATGCTTTTTCAATGTGCAGAAGGCCAAAGAGGCGATGGCCAACAACACAACGACAATGACAACAAGAATCAGAGCAAGGAGTTTCGATTTCGAAGATGAATAGCTTCTGGAGTGTGGTGTGGTTTTTGCCAAGCAGCTTGAAAGATTGAATTTTTCATTGTGAGCACATAGTTGAGGATTGTTCAAGAAACTGTTTTCATATGCAAGGTTGTCAAACTCATCAGGAATGTTCCCTGTTAGCTTGTTGGAGGACAAGTTGAGAAAAATAAACCTCAATTGCACAAGCTGTGGTGGGATTTCACCAGTTATGTTATTTTCAGACAAATCCAACTCAATAAGATTAGGAAGAGAAGACATAGCTACCGGGATTTGACCCGAAATTTTGTTTCTTGAGATTGTTAGAGTACTAAGCGATTGCCACGATATTATCTCTGATGGAAGTGTTCCAGAGAGTTGATTACCATCAAGCCTTAGAGTAGTGATCTGAGATAAACTCGTTAATTCATTTGGAAATTCACCCGAAAGTGTGTTGTTTCTTGCATCAAAAACTACCATATTCAAAGCAGAAGAAATTCCAACAGATATTTGACCTGAAAAATTGTTGTTTCTGATCTCAAGTCTAGACATGTTCCATGATAATTTAGTTGGAAGTTGACCAGAAAAAAAGTTATCATTTAACATCAAAGTAGATAATTTAGTCAAATTCCACCAACCCAAAGGAACTTCCCCTGAAAATCTATTATTGTAAAGCTGAATAGTGGTAAGAGAAGCACAATTCTCAAACAACCACTTTGGTAAATTTCCACTGAGATTATTAGAAAAAGCAATCACACCTAACAAAGCACCGCCATCACACAAATGTTCTGGTAACCCACCAACGAGTTTATTATCTGCAACTTCAAAAGCCACAAGCTTTGAATACTTTCCCAATTCTGAAGGCAATGTTCCATTCAACTTATTGTCAAAAACCCTAAAGTTTCTCAGATTTGGGATTAACCCTAAACTACTAGGAATTTCACCAGATAACTGGTTTGAATACAAGTGCAGAAACGTCAAATTCTGCAACTTTCCAAATTCTTTGGGTATTGAACCAGTTAAATTGTTAGTTGCCAAGTCTATGTTTGTTAAATTCAATGCCTGAACCGAATTAGGTATTACACCAATCAACCTATTCTGGTAAAGGAACAAAGAATTCAAGTTCTTCAGCGAAAGCAAATTCCTCGGTATGTTTCCTGTCAAATTGTTCGTCGATAAATCTAAGTATTCGAGATTTGTGAGATTCACGAAACTTTCTGGAATGTTTTCGATCAAGTTACACTGTGAAATCCACATGAACTTCAAGCTCTTCATTTTTCCGAACTCCGACGGGATCGCCATGGGTTTGAGTTTGAAGTTGTAGGCTAAACCTAAGGTTTCGAGATTGGATAAGTCTCCGATTTCCTTCGGAAAAGTTCCGTTGAAGTTGTTTTGAAAGAGGTGAAGCGTTTGAAGATTTGCGAGTTTTCCGGTCGCCGCCGGGATATCCCCGATGAAGCTGTTGCCGCCGAGGTTAAGGTACGTCAGTGTTTTGAGACGGTCGATGTCGTTGGGGATTTCGCCGGCGAAGTAGTTTTGGGAGAGGTCGAGGTACCGGAGGTTGGTGCAGTTGTACAGCCACGTCGGGAACTCGCCGGCGATGGAGTTGTTGGAGAGGTCAAGCTTAGTGAGGTTCTTGAGGTCGCAGATTGTGGACGGGAGTTTCTGTGTTGTGATGTTTTCGCTCGGAAGGAGAAGCTCCGTCACGGTGCTGCCGATGCACCTGATCTCCGGCCAGTTGCACGGCGAAGACGGTGATGGTTTCCATGATTGGAGCGACGGCGGATTACCCAGTTGACGTTTAAGAGTGAGAAGAATTGTTTCTTCGCTATTTGTGGTTTGCGAAATTACTTTGGAGGGTAAAATGAAGGTTAGTAATAGGAACAAGTAAAACGGGATTTTTAATATGAAGAGGGGTAGTTTGGACATTTTGAAGGTACAGTTAGAATATTTGCCGGGAAATTACGGCTAATAACGTTGCTGCAAAAATTCAAACATGGAGTGCTGCAATTTTGTCTCTCTCTAGTGTGTGGTATGTGAGGTGAGTTGGTGTGTTTAGTTCTATGATTTTTTATCTAACACGTTTGTGAATTCAGTTTATATATATTTGAAAGTATAATCACGGGAAAAATAGCTTTAGAAAAAGATATCCACATTAGACTTCAACTGCATGACAGTGACACTGGAAAAAATGGAAGCAAGATGACAATTAACTTCATTAAACTAAAGTGTTTTGTTCAAACACGGCTGCTTTTATGGCATAATTATTCTGTGATGGCTAACTGGCCATTGGTAGAAGTTTCCACTCGATTACTTGGGTTGGTTAAAATTACACACTA
The DNA here is from genome assembly GCF_000331145.2 of Cicer arietinum. NCBI lineage: Eukaryota > Viridiplantae > Streptophyta > Magnoliopsida > Fabales > Fabaceae > Cicer > Cicer arietinum. The sequence continues at coordinate 76,073,335 of NC_021164.2, read as the reverse complement.
TATGTGACATACCATCAATTCATCACTACTTCTCCTTCTTTCTTTTCTCTAGTGTTTGAAATAGTTTTTATTTAAATGAATTTAGTGCGTGATTAAGAAAATAAACTACATTTGAAAGTCTTAAAAACGTGATTTGAATATTGCACCAATTATGTTATCATTGGTTTAGCCCATATAATGTCAAAAAGGTGAACCAACTTGGACTTAGGACCGATAAACACTGCAAAGTGTAGCTAACACAAGTAAATGTTTGTTCCGCTATGCTTTATAATCAAATATATTCAATTTCACTTCAGTTACTGATTTTTTAATTTCATAAAAAAGAGTAATTGGAAAAAATATTTATTTAACAATATTTACGATAAAAATAGTTAAATTTGTTTGTATTCAAATTTAAAATAAAACAAATATGAATATTTTCTTTTGTTTATTTTCGAAGTACCAAACATGTATAAAAAATACTTAGCTATTGTTTGTTTTTACAGTGAAAGGTGTTCAGATTCATTTGAATTGAAGCTATAATTTCAATCTTCTCACAAAAAGTAGCATTGAGCCTCAAGCCAATTTTCTAAACAGGTTACCAAACATACTTATTGGGCCATAATCTTCTTTACAACGGTTAGTAGTAAATATGAGTCGGTGTGTGGTTTCTTTACAACGTTGTTAGTAGTTAAAAAGCTATGATCAAAACAATTTGGTGCCCTTAAATCTTGTGGGCTGTTATACATTCTGTTAGCGACACAATCAACGGCCACAGCTTTACAATAACATAGATTTTGGCGGAGTATAGTACTTGATACATTTTGGAAGTTGTTATTCACACCGTATTTTAAGCTACACTCCTAGATACCCTTTTTCTAGAAACTAACTTCGGAAATTATTTAGGAAGAGTTTCGGGAATTTAAATTGAATTCATATATCGGCACTTTTTGAAACTTAATTTTTGGAACATTTGATTTCAGAATACTTTGTTAGAAAGTAAATTAAATATTTAATTTTCTGAAACTTTGTTGACCGAAGATAAATTTTTTATACTCGTGTTCCATAATCTTCTTTGTGTTGTCGGAAAACTTTTCATGAGTTGGCCCGGGGGTCAATTATCACGTAGCACTCATGAACCAATTGAGACTAATGACAAAGGAAATGTCAAATATAGTGGTTAGGAAAGTTCCCATTCTATTTCATCAGTTGTTTGATTAGTCAAAATTTTAAAAGCCTTCATCATTTTAACTAGAAGTGTCTCTTTTGTATTCAATCTTCCTCAAACATACACTTTTAATTTATAACCAGTGAACTAGTGACATGCGACATGCTTGATGAAAGATATTGGCAAATGCTCAACTAACCCTCTAATTTCTCAACATTTTATAGGTTTTCAATAGTGTTATTTATTTAGAAGTGATCAACTTTCAAGAATATAAAACCGACTTAAATATGTTATTAGAAATATTTAAAATAATCTATTATTCTTAAAATATTTAAAAAATAATCTCTAAATTACTTTGTATGATTTTATTTTAATCTATAACAAACAAATTCTAAATAGTTTTATTCTTAAGAATAGTCTAAAATCTAGGTCCTCAAACTCAGATACAGACAACAAATGTACTGTGGTTTACAAAGTTTTATAATACTAATATGATAGAGGATCCTAATCCACAATACATTAATTAACCCAATAAAGCATACTAAGCCTTATACATAAAGGGTTTGTATTTACCAACAGCTTGAGCCAACCCATGAATAGCTCCACATGCTGCAGCCAAAGACACAAGCAAACAGAAAAAACTCAATGATTGAAGACCAATCCATCGAATTGTTCCTTTTCTGATCTTTTGTCTGACAATGTACATCTCCACTGGAAAATAAACCACTGAAGGCCAAAACCCAAGGGCACCAAGAAGGGCAATCATGTCATTGAAAAAAGGCATTGCCATGGCTAAAACAGTCACCACCATCACAAATACAGTCCTCCAAACTAACCTAAAGTAGTTGATGCTAAATTTGATTTTGCCAATGCTCATTGGAATCTCCCTTGTTACAAAACTTGACTCTGGCCATTTTTGGACAGCTATTATTTCAACTATTCGATATAAAGGTTGGATAATTACCTGACCATAATTTATTCAGGATTAGTGGCCAATTATTACAATGTAAAATGAACATCAAAATTAAACACATTAATCAAAGTAAAATGTAAAATCAACTTCAAAGGTCTAACACTCATTTATATGTTACTATTTCATGTTTTATGTTTTCAAATATTTGTATAGAAAATATTAAAAAAATTAACATTTCTCGTACGAATTTGGAAAACATGAAATAAATTGAGAATAAAGTTGACGAATGGTTAACTTCTTAATAAGTACTAAAAATGAAAACTATTTAAACATAATTTGAGCATATATGATGAATGTAAAGTGAATGTGTTGATGTTAACCTGAAATGCTCCAAGCAGGTGAACGATTATGAAGACATTGGCTAATTCCAATAGCCAAAAAGGTTTGTGAAATCCAGTGCTCATGAGTATGTTACCAGGAGCGTTTGACCCAAATGCAGCATATCCAGAGCATGCATTTAAAGTGAAGAAAACTGTCATAGTGAATATGCCTATCATATTTGCCTTTTTCATCACTTTATTTTCTGGAGGATATGACTTCAAACTATCCTGTTTTTCACGTCAATAAAATCACAACATTTTATTATTATTATTAACATTTAAGTTTAACAGTCCGTGTAACAAAATAACATACTATTTTCCAAATTCTTTTTAAGACTTGTGATTCAACAATTTTCAATAACTAGTTAAGGCAAATTACATACATGAATAATTATATTTAAATCAATACAATAAAGAATCACAACATACATTAATTATCTCTTGAATATAATTAACCACAATTATCATACCTGTATATCTACCGCAATTTGAGTGTAGGCACTGGCAAGTGTAATGTCTCCAATTGCAACAAGCATATTCCATGCTATATCTGATGAACTACCCTTGTTGCTTCCCCAAAAAGATGTGCTCTTTACATTCCCTGTTACAATTCATGTTAATTTCGTAGAGCATATACAACTTTAACGCCATATATGTATTGTTTGATAAAGTATTTTTTGAATATAATAACATTTATTACATACTGCATCGACCAATATATAAATTCTCTAACATCTGGACAAAATCTAGATATATACTTCCAAACATTTGTAAGGCTACTACCAATTCAGTGTATTTTTCAGAAAAAGGTAAAAATTTCTAAAGGGTGTGTATAAAATAGCCCCTACTAATGGTGATCATTTTGTAAACAAGAAGCAAACTACTTATAGGCCCAACTTACCAATAAATAATAATACTCCAACCCTCACATTTTAAAAATCGCACATGTTTTTGGAGGACCATGATCTACTTCAGTAATTGTAGTATTTAATTTCATGTAGGAATAAATCTAAATGTTAATTTTAGATCAGACAATTTAGATTATAAGAATGAATTTTTGTTGTTACTCAATTTCAACCGTCGACGTGTCAAATTCAAATATATTTTGTTGGAAGTATATTTTTAGATTAAAAATAAGAAAAGAGTTTTTATTCAAAAATATACTATCGAACGATATAAAAAATGTGTTTTTTCACAATTGAACTTCTGAAAAATAAACTCTCTAATACATAGAAGTCAAGTAAAGTTTACTTTATATAGAATTTTAGAAGTCAAAGATAAAGGACAAGGGAAAAAGTAATTAGTAACCTTGGATAACTGATGCAAGAGAAAGTCCAACACCAATAGATGCATACCCAAAAGCCATGGTAGCTGCTACGATTGAGAGCACAGATAATTTGTGAAAATTGGGAATTTGAGATAGTATTATTTCAACAACTCCAATACCAATCATGTATGGATTATTCGAGAAACGGCATGGAGCTCCAAATCCATTCTTGCGGAAGCAAATGTTTTTAAGTATTGTCCTGAAATTTGAAATTAATATAATTGACTTTTAGATTTTATGTTACCTAAAATATATACTAGTACATACATATGTAATGTAATGCTTGAGTATGTGTGAAATTTTGTTGCCAAAAAAAAAATTATGTATATGAACTATTTTCAAACTATGAAAATAGAGTAATTAAATTCATATTCTCAAAAGAGTTACTATATACAACAATAAATTTTTATCTTCCACTTTACTAAATTACATTGACTGTTCCACATTTCCACTAGTCCAAGTCATTAGCTATTTTGCTATGTGTAACATGAAGAATTAATTTTAGTAAAAAAAAAAAAACATGAAAAATTAATTAATTAACACTACAAAATAAATTATAGAACTTACACTATACTTGTAGATGTAGTTACTACGAAGCCAATTGTAAAGCCAGCTAGGTTGGCGTACTGGATAATTCCACAAAAAACATGTTGTTTTCCACCTAAGAATTAATTAGGCAACAAAAGAAGAAAAAATTAAGAAAGTTTAAGTTGGATTACACAGAGTAGCATAGTATTATTAGTGTTTAAGTATGTACCTAAGTGAACTTTAACAGCATCCATGTAAGTGGTATTTCTTTTGCCAGTAACAGGATCAGGTGATCTATAACAATCAGCTAGAAGATTTGAAGTGTAAAGTGTAACAGCAGCAAAGATAAAAATGGACAATAAGCCAAGGGCCCATCCCATTTGGGCCATTGCCCATGGTAGTGAGAGCACTCCAGTCCCAATAACTGCATTTATGATATGTGCGCTCGCAGTCCATTCATTCCCTGCAATTTTCATTCTTCTTAATCTATCAATATCCATGCTAATTTTTTTCTTCTTTCTCTCCGTAAGTACAAATAAAGTTTTATATGTAAAAATGCACCTATACAATATTATCAAACTTTTGCATTTACGTTTTTAACCTTCTCGTCTAAACTTTTTGCTTTCTAACTCTATTTTTTCCCATCTTACAAGATAAATGATTTAGAGTCATTTTTTTATCTAAAATATTTACGTCATTTTTCTCTACCTTAAATTCAAATAAGTGTTTTTCACACATAATTATTTTTTCTTTGTGTTCTATTATTTCGTTGCTGCCTTGCAATAGTGTTTTATTCGCCATCGAATGCGGTGTTTTTAATTTTCCTGTTTTGTTACAATGTTTATTTCATTTAGATTGAAAGATTAACTTTCATATTAGACTGACCGATTCAACTAATAACTTTGGCATCGTCAATATTGCAGATCTTAAAGTATATGTATTTTGGTCATTTTAATTTTATCAAATTTATAGGCTTTTTATCTTTTTATACCATTAACATGAATGTTGAATTTATTTGTAAATTCTATCATTTTTATTTTTAGTGAATTTGTATTGTTTTCTAACATTGTATTCTCTTAATTTGAATCAAATAATATTATTATTTTATAAATTAAAAAACTATGGACAAATACACTGCCATTAACATGGGAGTATGATTTAATTTAAATACCTTTTGTAGAAAAAAGTAATAATTTAAATACCTATCATAACCATCAAGATATGTAAGTGTAATTTACTCTAACAACAATAATCATCTTCAAACAGTTTTTGTTCAATACATATATATATTCAATGCCGGCAACCTTACAAGAACCTAACGACTGAAGAGAGGTTTAAAGATAATGTTGGTTTGAAATTAGACATCTAAATTATATTTTCATTCTCTTTTATTTAAATAAGTGATTTTATCCCATATTTAATTTTATTTCGTGACATCGTTTTGGTTTTCCGCTTTGCTGTAGCGTTGTTTTAATTTTTTATCTTGTTGCAATATTTATTTGATTCAAATTGAGAGATTAATTTCAATCTAATATAAATTTAATCAACAATTTTGATATTTTTAACATTATAGCTTCACATATGAGTATTTCAGACACTTTAATTTTGTCATATTTATAATTATAGACATGGTATTAATCTAAATGTTGTATGTTTGTTTACATTTTTTTTTATTATAACAAATTTTAAATAAATAAATAAAAATCAGCTTTATTTCTAAAGATAGTCCACTAAAACCTTTGATGCTTACTTAACATAAATTTCACATATACTAGTAAAGCTCATCCTATATTAAATCTGTTCTCACTCATTTTATGACCGCGCATCTATTTGATACCTAACTAAAATTGCACATGTGATACCCTATTATTTTTTCAATCTAAAGTCTCACCAAACTTTTTCAATAATGAAATATGTACTTTTAAAATTCTATATATTCATTTAACACTTATTTTACTTCTATTTTTCTCTTCTTATCATATCATAAACATATCACATATATTAAATTATTATCTTTATTTTTTTCTCTGTCAAAGTGTATACACACCTATTAATATCGATGAAACATTTTTGTTAATTTATATACTATATATCAACATTACTTTATTAAAACAAACAAACAAATTCAAGAATAAGTTCTAGACAAGTGAATCTATTGAAGATAATTACAAAAAAGTTCATGTAAAATTATTATAGCTAACCAATAATAGTAAACTTATGTACTAGACAAAAATGCAATAACCAGGAAGGATTGGTTTTGGGGATTTCTAAAATATGGAGAAGGCTAATTAACTACTTTGGTCTATTTGATATTACTTGTGTTTATTAATAAATGGCCATCCTTCGTGGCATTAATGTAATGTGAAGAATTGTTAATGTATTGTTGTGTTATTTCAATAGCATCAATTTGATTGTGGTACTTTAATATTCAAGAAAATGTTTGAGTAAACCACAGACATTGAGTTTTAGAGGTTTATTTTGAAATAAACATGGCATATGGTTAGCTAGCTAGTTTTATTGGTCTATTTGATATTATGTTTGCAAATTAATTAATTAATTACTGTCCTTTGTACTGACTTAATGTGAAGGAATGGTTACAAAAATGTTGTTGTGTTATTCATATTCCTCCAACGCCATCAATTTGATTAATGAGCATGTCTCTCCTTCAAAAATATGTCATATTGATCATAGTCCACATTCTGAAAATACTCAATCATTCTCATTTTAAATATTTTATTTATCATTTTTTATATTTTATTTTACAATATTAATACAACATTAATAATTATTTTTTAATAATATATTTTTATTTATTGTATCTCAATTTATCAAATAATTTAATTAACTGTAATTAATAAAAGTTTTGAGTAAATTATACTCATTTCATTATTGATCCATATTACACACATTTATTACGAAAATGGTTGAGTGTATATATGACGCCTCTTTAATTATTATTTGTTTAATCTAAAGTAAACTATCAAGCTTTAGATGTAAGCTTTCTTTAGTAAAAAAAAAACGTTTATAATATAAGATTAAGTAGTTTATGAATTTATATTTTATATTTTATAATTTATTATTATTATTTATTTTTATTTTTATTATTGTACTTAAAATTATTTTTTATCTTATATAATTTATTTATTATAGTTTAAAATAATTTATATGATTCAAAATGTAAAATTATTTTAGTCAATAATAATTTAAAATGATTTATTTATTAAAATAAATAAACTAACTAAATATATAATATATAATATATCTGATTAATAAATAATTTATTTATTATAATTTTACATAATTAATATTTTAAAGTAAAAAATTATTTAGTTATTTTAATTTTAAATAAAAAATAGATAAAAAAATAAATAAAGTTGATAAATTTTAATATATATATATATATATATATATATATATAGCGTATCAACATTCTATAAATAAAACGGACAAACAAAATCAAGAATAAATTCTATACAAATCAATATATTGAAGTTAGTTACAGAAAAAGTTTATGCAAATTTAGTATAGCTAAAAAAAATTACATTCTAGAATAAATATGGAGTAGGCCAAGCTAACTATTATTGATTTATTTGAGATTATGCGGGCACATTAATGAATGGCTATTCTTCGCTTTTGCGTTGACGTAATATGGAGAAAGGTAATTTTGTCGTGGTCTTATTCAAATTCCTTTATTCCTCAATAAAAGGTTTGAGTAAACTTCGAAGAGTTGACTTTTGAAGATTTATTCCAGAATAAAGATGGAGTAGTACAAGTCTATAACATTTAAAAAAACAAAAACAAAAATTCTGTTTTGACCGTATCAATTTTGTTTTTATTTTTATAAAAGGTACAACTTTTAAGTTCGATATAATTTTAAAAATAAAAATTAAAGTATAAAGACATCATTGACATCTCATTTATATTACTATTCGAATACTTTTATCTATCATTTTTAGTACAGTTCTGTTTAGTTTTCTTAACAAAATTATGCAACATTTTCCGTAGAGATAAAAACTTACTGGTATTTGTTTAATTTAAAATAGTTATCTCTATTAATTTGGCACCAATTATGAATAGTTGAAATTCTTGATAAAACAAAAATTAGTTAAATTTTTCGTAAAAAAAAAAACAATCAGTTACATTTTAAATAATTAAGAGTAATTTAGTGATCTTATTATTATGTATATCAAAATCTCAAATCACCAAATATATAAAAGAAATCTCAAATCTCCAAAGTTTATAAATTGGAGTAGTAGTCGACTAAATTATGTCAAGAATTTTTTTTTTATAAATATAAAGAAAAGTCAAGTTTTGAATTAAATAAATATTAATTTTGAATTATATTAATTGGACGGAATATTATAATATAGTATTTGATTCTATCTAATACAACAATATTTGACTCACCGTCTAAAGACTACTTACCAAAAAACATTTCTGAAAAAAAGGAGAATTTCAAACTCAGTGAATAAATTAAAAAAATATGTCTTTATGCCAATGAGCTAGGCACAAGTCATCCACAATAGTCAACAATTTACTCTAATTGGTCAACTTTTTAAAATTCCATAAAAAATCAAACTTCCTTATTTATCTCTCTTTTAAAATCTTGATATGTGTGTATTAGTTTGGAAATCTTTAGCATTACTCATAAATTAATTAAAAAAATCAAATATTTTAATACGTATTTAAATAAAGTTTCTTAATGAATTAAAGGTGCAATATTATGAATTAAAGTTTGTTAATTTTTGAGTCAATTTTTTTTCTTCTTAATTATCAATTTTTGGATTTAGATTATCATTTTAGTTTTACACACAAAACTTAACAAAAGTTACGGGTTTGATTTAAGTTTTATGTGGAGCAACGTTAAAACTGTTAAAAAAAAAATTGTCTCCTAATTAATTTTCGCAATGTTTTTTGTTGTTGAAAAGTTTTACAATTTTTGAAAGAATAGTTTTCACAATTAAACACAAAACTTACAAACTTGAATCACCACCGTACTTAAAGTGCAACATTGTGAAAACTATTAATTAGATTTAGAGAAAGCAAAAACATTCTATCTCTAGATTTACGAGTTTTCCGGATTAAGTACGAACGTGCAATTGTGGTAAATGATTTCAATATATTTGATTTATATTTTTTTTAAAAATATATTTGATTTATATTTATACAAATATAAAAAGAAAATGTGCATGATTCACAAGTTGGTCAAACAAAATAGGCATGCAATAAAGTAAAAATGAAGATTTAGAGAAAGAAAAGAAAAGGAAGAGAAATGATACCAGTTCTTTTGGGTCTCCCATCATCATCAAGAAGAGCAGTTGGAGTTGTAACACCGGATTCAACTTCCATCTTCTCCTTTTTTTTTTCTTTCTCTCTCAAACACTATAAAGTTGAAACTTCTCTGAAATTTTGATAAATAAAATAACAATGTATCAATGAAGGTGTATATATAAAGGTACACTAGTCACAATAATAAAATCAAATATTGTGATCAACATGCACTCTTAGTGTGACAAATGAGTCAATTTTTATTTTTACCTGACGCGGAGTTCATTTACCACTTTCGAGAGAATAATGAGAATATGACTCACTAATTTATTACTAGTAATAACACTTCTCCATAAAAAATAACAATCATATTTTAGTTTTATAATTATAACTTTTATGGTAACTGCAACAACTTTTGACTTTTGATAGACTGAGATAGACATTTGAATAATACTTATTTCTCCACAGTTAATTTATAAAAATAAATAAATCATATTTTGTGATATAAAATATAAATAATATAGAATTCATTATACTATATTTAATGTTATTATTCATTTATTTTATTTGATTAATGCATCAACTTTTTTACTATCTAATTCATTCTTTATATAGGATTTTTTTTGGAGAAATTGTCTGTCATTAATATAAGAAAAATTATAAATTTCAAAATATATTTATTATTTAAATGTCTTTTATACTCTTTTATTTTTATTAGAAATGTAACTGATGTCCATATTAGTAGTTGTGAAAGTATCTAATATCAATGTTATTTTATTTTAAATATTTAAACCATATTTTTTTATTTATAAAAGCCGAGAAAATATTACTTTGAGAAAATTAAATTAGATCAATTATTTTTCTTTTGAAAAGAATACTCTAACTAGAATAAAAAATAAATAAATGTATCGAGTTCCATTTTTAGGCCAAATATATATATTATTTGCTTTAAACTTATTTTTTATAATCTTATAAATAGTATATTTGGAAAGAAAAAAAAAAACCAAGCCAAAACTTGAAATTCCTTTTTTGGGTATGTTTGTAAAAAAATTAATAAATAGCTCTAATAATTAAAAGATTCTCTTATTCAATAAAGCAGATTAATCCTTATACATGAATGAACCCTTGTTATATGATAGAGGGTCCATAATCCATAATACATTAATTAACCCAATAAAGCACACTAAGCTTTATACATAAAGGGTTTGTATTTAGCAATAGCTTGACCCAACCCATGAATAGCACCACATCCTGCAGCTAACGACACAAGCAAACAAAAAAAGCTCAATGTTTGAAGCCCAATCCATGAAATTGTTCCTTTTCTAATATTTTGTTTGACAATGTACATTTCTATTGGAAAATAAACCACTGTAGGCCAAAACCCAATAGCACCAAGAAGGGCAATCATGTCATTGAAAAAAGGCATTGCCATGGCTAAAAGAGTGACCACCATCACAAATATAGTCCTCCAAACTAACCTAAAGTAATTGATGCTGAATTTATTATTACCAATGTTGATAGGAATCTCCCTTATTACAAAACTTGAGTCTGGCCATTTTTGGACGGCCAGTATTTCAACTATATGATATAAAGGTTGGATCATTACCTATCCATAATTCATTCAGGATTAGTGATCAATTATTATAATATAAAATGAAGATAAAAAAAATAAAAATAAACATGAACCTGAAATGTTCCCAATAGGTGAATGATTATGAAGAGATTGGCTAATTCCAAAAGCCAGAAAGGTTTGTGAAATCCAGTGCTCATGAGGATGTTACCAGGAGTGTTTGAACCAAATGCAGCATATCCAAAGCAAGCATTCAAGGTGAATAAAATAGTCATAATGAATATACCTATCATGTTTGCCTTCTTCATCACTTTATTTTCTGGAGGATATGACTTCAAACTATCCTGTATATCTACTGCAATTTGAGTGTAGGCACTAGCAAGTGCAACGTTTCCAACTGCAACAAGTATATTCCATACTATATCTGATGAACTACGCCCCTCGTTACTTCCCTTAAAAGATGTGCTCTTTACATTCCCTGTGAAATTCACGAATAAACCACTCATTATCCATTGTGATGTTAAGATAGACAATATAAAATAGTAATGAGAAATGAAAAGAGTGAGTAACCTTGGATAACTGATGCAAAGGAAAGTCCAACACCAATGGATGCATATCCGATAGCCATGGTAGCTGCTACGATTGAGAGCACAGATAATTTGTGAAAATTGGGAATTTGAGATAGTATTATTTGAACCACTCCAATACCAATCATGTATGGATTATTAGAGAAATGACATGGAGCTTCAAATCCATTCTTGCGGAAGCAAATGTTTTTAAGTATTGTCCTGAAATTTGAAATTAATATTATCAATTACTATACTTTACTTTTAGATTTTAGGTTATCTAAAATATATACTAGTACATACATATGTGATGTATGCTTGAGTATGTGTGAACAATTTTTGGCAAAAAAAGAAAAGAGAGTATGTGTGTGAATTATTTTCAAACTAGGAAAATAGATTAATTAAATTCATATTCTCAAAAGAGTTATTATTTACTAAATTACATTGACTGTTCCACATTTCCACTAGACCAAGTCATTGTTTTGCTATGTGTAACATGAATAATTAAAAACTAATTAATAAAAAAAATAAAGAACTTACACTATACTTGTAGATGTAGTTATTATGAAGCCAATTGTAAAGCCAGCAAGGTTGCCGTACTGGACAATTCCACAAAATACATGTTGTTTTCCACCTAAAAATTAAGCAACATAAGAAAATAAATCAAGCATATGTTAATCAATTTTGGTGTAGCAACAAATCCTAGCTTTTACGATGATCATAAATCAATTTTATAAATTCCATGTGAGTCAACATTGTGTCTTTTCTTTATTATCCTGTGTTTTATTTGTTATTCTTCTTATAGAAAAAAATGTCCATTATATAAAATTCATTTTGGTAATTATACAGTGGAAAAACAATTTTAATCTAAATCATTCGAACAACGTAAATTAATAAAATTTATTTTATTTTAAATTCACTTTTAAATAAAATCAATTCTATCGGAAGTAATTCTCACTGCTGTAAAATGATACACAACACTAAGAAACTTTGAATTGGAGCATGTCACAAGCTAGCAAATAGTTAAAGTAGTAATGTTAGTGTTTAGGCATTTACCTAAGTGAACTTTGACAGCATCCATATAAGTGGTGTTTCTCTTGCCAGTACGAGGTGATCTATAACAATCAGCTAGAAGATTTGAAGTGTAGAGTGTAACACCAGCAAAAATAAAAATGCATGATAAGCCAAGGGCCCATCCCATTTGAGACATGGCCCACGGTAAAGACAGCACACCAGTTCCAAGAACTGCATTTATGATATGTGCACTTGCACTCCATACTGTACCTGCAATTCTCATTCTATGGTCAATTATGTTTCTTTACCTCCATAATTTCATTCATTGATCTATTTGATATTATATGTGTGCAAGGTCATCCTTCAAGAAAATGTTTGAGTAAACAACGAACACTGAGTTTTTGAGGTTTATTTCGAAATAAAGATGGAGTATTCATATGTCTAGCTCGTTAGTTTCATTGGTTTATTTGATAGTATATATGTGAAACAATTCATGGCTATCCTTTGTGACCCATACGTAATATGAAGAAAAGGTTTCAAAGACCATTGTGTTTTTATTTTTAGTTGTTTGGATCGATACTTGGTTAGATGTTTCTTTGGTTATTATTCTTAGTATTTTTGAGGATAAACAATTTCATCTTCATTTCATAATTAATCGTTTCAACCAGAATGGTCATTGGAAAATATCTTATGTTTTCTTATATACTTACCATAAGTTGGTTGCCTTGCTTGTCAAGACTACTAAACCTAATTTTGAATGTGAGGATCATCTAGTTTGAAGATTAAACAACTGTAGAGTTTTAAACTTTTAGGAAACTTATCTATTCTTGAAGCCATTAGGGCAACAAATCCCTTGGGCCAACACTATTAGGCACAATATGATTCCTCTTTCTAAGTCTCTCATATTTTGGAGATTGTTGCATAACAAGATGCCTATTGATGATAATTTAATCTCTCGAGGTTGTCAAATTGTTTCAAGATGTGAACTCTATTAATGTGAAATAGAGACTAACAATAATCTCTTTTTATCCTGCTCTTTTTTACCTTTTATGCTCTAGTTTTGGTTAAACTCTATTTTTCACTCTCAAATTGATATTAGTTCAATTCAAAACCTTTTTGTCATATGTTACAAAGGTTGGTCCCATCAATGTAGATATGTTATTTTGGCCAAACATATTTTTTACTATTGATATTATTTAATACTACAAAAATCAAGCTCGATTTGAAGGCATGGTTCTCGTTTTTTCTGCTGTTATTAACAAAATTATTGTCAATGTATATTTATTTGACAATCACACACTTCTAATACAATCTCCAAATCTATTTAGAAATTTCAAATTCTCAAGTTCTTTCAAGTTGGAGCTCATCCTCCTAAAATGTCTACTATCAAGGAGGTAATTTGACATCCCCCCCAAAAGAGTATTGGATTAAATGTATTACTGATGGGGTTGTATCTGAATGTCCAGATCTTACTTTTGGAGGTATATTTAGGGACAACTCAGCTTCTTCCTTGAGTTATTTTGATGTGAATTTAGAGATTATAATTTAACTACATGCTGAACTTACGAGAGTTATGATTGCTATCAAAACAATTTATAAGAATCGATGACGATTTCTATGAATTGAATCTGTTTCACAATTAACAAATTATATTTGTAACCAGAGAGAATATTATAATATAGTACTACCTCTTATCTCAATTATAAGAAAAAATTTGGAGATTTTTTGACTCCTATTATAAAAACAAGTTATGACTTTTAAGACGTCTTTATTATTTAAATGTTTTTTTTTACTTCATTTAATATTTATTTTTTAAATATTAGTGAATGTATTTAATGTATTATACTTTTCTATGAAAAATATATTTATAAAAATATTTAAAAAGTGATAATAATAATTCTATTTATTATAAGAAAATATTTGACCACCGTCTAAAGACTACCTACCAAAAAAACATTTATAACGTATGACTTTTTATTAATTGAGTATTTTTATTATATATCCTTATAATTAACTGAGTGTACATTGAGAAAAGAAAAACAATAAATACAGTAAGATTACCAGGATGATCTTCTGGAGAGAAAGTCAAATGCGTTTTCCAATGTCTCATCCCTTCCACAAATTATATTTAATTATTTTCATCCCTTATTTATATAGAATTTGTGTACAAAATTCTTGTGATAATTACGGCATCGTCATTATTACAAGCACCATTTGATAATTTAATGTATATTAAAAAGTTAATTAATTTGTCTTGTTTAGTTTAATCAATAAAATATTAACATTATTAGATTGAATATGTTTAATTTAATTAATAAAATATCAATATTATTAGATTGAATATCAATTCTGAATTTAAATTCAGAATTTTAATTATATATGAGTTTATTTATCGGTACATTTAAAGAAAAATAAACTAGTCTATTCAATTTGTCTATTTAAAAATAGGATATGATAAATTAAAGTTTCCTATTGAAGTCTCACCCAAAAAAAAGTTTCTTAATGAATTAAAAGTGCCATATTATGAGTTAAAGTTTCTTAATTTTCAATTTTTGGATTTAGATTGTCATTATAGTTATACACACAAAGCTTAACAAAGGTTAAAACCGTTAAAATAGATTTGTCGTTTCATAATGACTTTTGGTTGTTGAGAAGTTTCACAATATTTAAAAAAATTAGTAGTCAAAGTTTAGTGCAAAATATACAAATTTGAATCAGTATATCATCTATATGATGCAACAATTGTAAAAACCGTTAATTAAATTTAGAGAAAGAACAAACAAATTATCTTTAGATTTAAGAGTCTACTCGAATTCTAAATGTTGTGCACTAAGTGATCTAAATGTTATGCACTAAGTGATCTAAATGTATATGATTTATTTATTCAAACAAATATAGAAAGATAAATTGGAGAATCTGTCCAAAAAAAAATATAAGAGAGAAAGAAAATGTGCATGATTCACAAGTTGGTCAAACAAAATAGGCATGCAATAAAATAAAAATGAAGATTTAGAGAAAAAAAAAAAGGGAAGAGAAATGATACCAGTTCTTTTGGGTCTCCCATCATCATCAAGGAGAGCAGTTGGAGTTGTAACACCGGATTCAACTTCCATCTTCTCCTTTTTTTTTTCTTTCTCTCTCAAACACTATAAAGTTGAAACTTCTCTGAAATTTTGATAAATAAAATAACAATGTATCAATGAAGGTGTATATATAAAGGTACACTAGTCACAATAATAAAACCAAATATTGTGATCAACATGCACTCTTACTCTTAGTGTGACAAATAAGTCAATTTTTATTTTTACCTGACGCGGAGTTCATTGCACACTCTCACGTTTATTATATATTACTCTAATTAGTTCTCCTTATTCACAAAAAAAAAAAATATACTGTGTTTTAAAATATAAGAAAATTTAATTAATTAGACTTCATTCAATGCTATTATTCATAAATGTTTTTTATTTTACTTTATAAAAAATAATTAGATCAACACAAATTAATATATTTGATCTATAATATGAATAAAATATATCGATTTTTGTTGATTTAATTGTCTTCTATGAAAATGATCGAAAATAATATCATTTTATTTATTTTATTTTCATGAAATGAACTCTCATGAGACAAAAATTATGAGAATGCAACAACTATTTTATTTTACAAAGTTACATTAGATAAATTATTTGTCTTAAAAATTATTGTATGCAAAAGAAAAAATTTACACCTTTATACGTGTATTTTTTTTCTTTCTTATATTTTAGGTTAAAATATAATTTTGACCATTTATCTTTTATATAATATTTTTTGGGGTCATATTTTGTATTCATTTTGATTTTTTATATTTGTTTATTCGTTTTCGTCATTTATTTTTGGCTAAATTGCATCTGTGGTCCCTTAACTTAATTTCAGTTAATGTTTTAGTTTTTTTTTCCTCTTGATTTGGTCCTTTATTCTTTATAAATTTATTTAAATATTTAAGTTATGATTTGATAAAATTTGCATTATATTGAGGATGATAATTAATTTTATGGGTTTTGTTTAAAATTTTTGATGAATTTTTGCAATATATATATATAACGTTGTTGACATTTTAAAACATAAAATATCAAATTATTACTTAAAATTAAAATAAATGACCAAATTGAAAAAATAAATAAATAAATGACTAGAAACGTTAACTGAAATTAAGTTAATGGACCACATATGCAATTTAGCTTTTATCTTTTGTATAATCTTAATTTAAGTCTTTAATAAAAGGTCAAACTTGTATAATTTTGTAAAAGATAAATGATTAAAATGATTATTAAGTAAAAGATAAATGACTAAATAAAAGATAAAAGACCAAAACAAATTAAAAAAAAAGAAGATAAATGACCAAAATTAATTAAAAAAAAAGATAAAAGACTAAAACAAACAAATATTTAATAAAAGATAAATTATCAAAATTATATTTAGACATTTTTTTAATTTGTTTATGTCACTTATTTTTTATGCGATATTTGTTTTAATTCTTAATAAAAAGACAAATTTATATAACTTTATGAAAGATACATAATTACAACGATTATTAAGTAAAAAATAAAATACTAAAACAAAAGATAAAAGACAAAAATAAAATAACAAAATTATATTTTAGCCTATTTTTTTATAATCACATCCTGTCATATTTTTTCTCTTAGCTTTGTTTTCTTTCTCTTTTTCTTTTGAGAAAATATTTTTCTATATATTTAAAGAGTATCACTGATGTGTAAGTCTTAAAAGAATGCACACGAGGAAATTAGGGAAGCAACAAATTTTAGCTTCTTTATTGAGCACAATTTATTCCAAGTGAGACCTACAAAATCTTTTCTATACTATAATTGCCAAACACAAACACATTAGTACTTTTAAAAACAACTCTTAATTAATTTTATTTAAAATGAAATTTGTTTAAAACAAAGTCATGATGTCATCTACAACTTTTTAGAAATTCAAAATAAAAAAATAAGTGTAAATCGTTGGTGGCAGCCGCGACTTATCCTAAATGTGAAATATTTTAAAATGTATACTAGTTTGATAATAAAGCCTAATATTTACATTATTTTGGTAAAACAATCTTGCCTTAAAGTTTTTTTCTTTTTCATCTATTTCGTCAAAAATAAATTTTTATTCTCTTTTTATTTTTAAAATTAGTTTTTTGTTTCATTTATTAATTAATTTTTAGAATTTTTTGGCCCTCCTTATTTTTTTTTTATCATGTGACATTTTTATTAATGACGTAGTATTTAATTGACATTTGTAATTACGATAAAATAATTTATATGTTGTAATTAATTTTAAGAAAATAATTTTATTTAAATTTTTAAATATTAAAAATAAATAAATAATTTAAATTTTTATTTATTTTTGGATAAAATAATTTTTTTTAAATATTTTAATTTATAAATAAATTTTAAAAAATTTAATATATATAAAATAAATATTATATAATATTAAAAATGTAATAAATTAAAATATTTAAAATAATATTTGAAATATTTTATATGAAATTTTTAAAATATAAATACAATTTGAAATATTACAAAATATGAAACATTTTATTTAAATATTTTGAACATATAAATACAATTAATAATAACAATTAAATATCACGCATTAATGAGACTGCTGCATTATAAAAAATTGTGGGGAGAAAAAATTTCAAGAATCAGTTAACAGAGAGACCAAACCGATTTTAAAAATAAAAGATTAAAAGGTTATTTTTGATAAAATATAAAGATAATTTAAGCCAACCATTTTAATTCCATTGGTTCCAAATCAATGATACTAGACAAATGTTGTTTTTTTTTTTGAAAGAGCATACTTGACAACTTGAACAGTTGAACTCAATATATTTACCAAATTACAAAAATCAATTCTTTTAACCTCGACTATTTAAGCATCAATTCCATAAAAAAAAAAAAAAAAGAAAAACTACCAAAATATAAAAAAAATCAGAACTGACGATTCCATACCCAATACAGTAGTAATAGAAAGAAATATTACAAATTGGTTCCCTCTCTGTAAGTCTTGCAATAACTTGGCGGACAAGATATCAACAAAAGAAAATTATTTGACTTAAGTTACAATATTAACTCTATTGTTTATACATGAAGAGTTTGTATTTGTTGACGTGCTTACTAATTCCATGAATAGAACCAACTGCAGCAGCTACTGAAATAAGAAAACACACAAAACTCAATAGTTGGAGCACACACCACTTCAATGATAATCTCTTTATCTGTTTCTGAGAAATGTGTATTTGTATTGGGAAGAAAATTATGAGTGGCCAAAATCCAAATGCTCCAAGTAAGGCAAGAAACTCATTGAAAAATGGCAGTGCCATGGCAATAATTGTGGCCACTATCACAAATATTGTCCTCCAAATTAGTCTAAACAAATTGATACTGAATGTTATTGAGCCATTTTTTATTGGATATTCCTTATTTATGAAATTTGAACGTGGCCACATTATGTTAGCACCCATCTCAACTATACGAAATAGTGGTTGAGCTAGCACCTGCCACATCAATAACAACATTTGGTGTTACAACATTATAAAATAACCCATATCCTGTAATTATCTTTATCTTTTTTAATAAATTTTTTCTCCAATATGATATGTGTTACAAATCACATAATCAAAGAAATTAAAATTAATAAGCATTGGTGTTTGGTGAAGAACAAAACTCATAAGGTTTTATATTGAACTAAAATCTATCTAACTCCAACAAACAGATTGAATCAATATTCTTAATAATCTGTTTTATCAATTGATAAGACTCATTAGATAAAAAGAAGAGTATAATTAAAATTAACTATGAAATTAGAGGAATCGAACCTGATATGCTCCCACCATGTGGATTATAATGCAAACATTCCCCAAAGCGACCAACCAAAAGGGCTCATAAAATCCAAATCCAGTGAGGATGTTTCCTGGTGTGTGATCACCAAATGCAGCATAGCCAAGTGAACCACATAGGAGGAATAGCATTGTCATTGCTGTGATCCCCAACACATTTGCCTTTTTCATCTGTTTGTTTTCTGCTGGACATGACTTTAGTATATCCTAAATAAAAACATTGAGATAACTAATATCAATAGACTAGTCGACGTAGTTCAACTGATTTGAACTAAGGATTGAAGTGGTTGGAATTTAAGTTAAATGATTGAGTTGAAGCTCTGATGATTGAGAAAATAATATACTAAAATTTGCTATGTTCAAAACAAAATAGACTAATTGATTATGTTATGTGTTTTTACCATTATATCATAGACAACAGTAGCATAAGAGCAAGCAAGTGCAATGTTTCCCAAAGCACTGAAAACCCTCCAAATTTTGTCTTCTGCTGATAGTTCTGGCCCAACTTTGGTTCCATACAAACTTGTTGCTTTTCCTTTCCCTATTCACATTAAATTAATACAAATTGAAATAAAATTGTCAAAAAACAACTTTCATAATCATACAATGCAAGGGATTTGATTGATCTGCTGAAAAAATATTGATGATAAAGATTATACCTGAGACAACAATGGCTAGAGAGAGGCTACTTCCAATTAAAGCATAACCAAAAGATGTAATTGCAGCAACAGTTGAAAGCAATGCTAGCTTATGGAAATTTGGAATTTGAGACAGTAAAATTTGAAGAATCCCAAAACCTATCATATATGGATTATTTGAAAACTTGCAATAAGCTTCATGGCCATTTTTATGGAAGCAAATTAATTTCTTTATAGCCCTGCCACATTATAATTCAAAGAAAAAAAAAATATGAATTTAGAATCTGTGATCTATTTTTAATAATTAAATTAGTAGTAGACAAAATAATAGTTAATTAATGAATGTGATAACTTACACAATGCTTGTAGAGGTAGTTATAGTGTATCCCATTGTAAGCCCTGCGAGTTTGGTATACTGGATCAATCCACAAAATACGTGCATTGTTCCACCTAAAAATGATAATATGAATTTAGAATCTGTCATCTAAGTTAGGGTTTATTGAAACATTGAGTAAATTTGATTTGATGAAAAAAATACCCAAGTATGTTTTGACAGCTTGCATATAAGTGTAGTTTCTGTTGCCATAAACTGGATCTGGATATCTATAAGAATCAGCAATAAGATTATAAGTGTAAATTGAAATGCATGAAAATGAGATCATAACGGAAATTCCAGCAATCCATCCAAGTTGAGCAATTGCCCATGCTAGAGCCAACACTCCTGCTCCCACTACCACTGTTATTATGTGTGTGGTAGCTGTCAACACGCTCCCTGCAACCACAATCATCCATTTAAACCCTATTCACAATTATAGGTCATATACTTGCTATGTATATTGGAATTCAACACACCCAAATTTAGAAATGTGAAGTTATTGGTGTGTGCTCTGTTACTAAGGTAGCATTTTAGGTTATTTTAAGGGGTTGAAATTGGTCTTTGATCACAGACTTAGAAATATTGACATTGAGTCTAATTATGATGTAGTGGTGAGATTGGTGCATGGTGGGTGTAGTGTTAGACAAGCTTGTTTGTTTCTTGTAAGATTTTGAATATTTTGAGGCAGTTGAATCACTACTCAATTTTTAATGCTTACCTTAAAACCAATCAGGTCTTTGCTAAATTTTATTATGCCTTCCCTGCCTTATTGACCGATATAAGTGTTGTTGCATTTCCTAAAGTCAGAGTCTTTTTCTTTCTTTGTTTAGCACTTTTATTTTTATAATACACCTGAATTACTTAAATGCAAATCATATATATTATCTTAAAATTCACTTTTAATTAAAATTAATTTAATAAAACTAGTTTTCGTTATGAAAATAAAGACAACGTACTAACATTCTAAAACAATTTTACATTATCATCTAATCATAATTCGTCATGAAGTAGCGGGAGATCTTTTCAGGAGCCATGACTTCCCTTAATTTTTGTTTATATAAATAATAATGATAGGTTACTAAAATAATAATTATAAGTTACTAAAATATTTTTTAAAATTGGAGGGTTTAGTGAAATTTGTTTCACTATTGCATTTCATCTATGGTCTAACTCTCCTTCTCTTCTCTACTCCCTCTTTGACTCTCTCGCGCAACCGCATTCTCTCTCTCTCTCTCTCTCATTCTTCTTGTTTGCGGTCCTCCACACAACGTCGTTATCTTTTTCTCTTCCATATGTCTGTTGTCTCACGTCTATTTCATTCATACTCTCTTTTCTCGCATCTTCATTCTCACTCCTTTGAGATCAGCGCCGCTGCTTGCCTATATGTCTGAGAATTGTTTCCCCACGGGCTGTCTCTTTCCGATCTCGCATTTGAGAATTGTTTCCTCACGAATCGTCTCTCTCCACCTCTCCGTCTCGTTTCACAGTTGCAACGACCAACATCGCTTCTTGGTCTTAAACCTCGAACTATCTACTTCTTATATTTTTCAAATTCTTACTCTTTTCCTCTTCTAGTATTTGTTAATTATGAATTGTTTTAGTTTAGGATTGTAAACTTGTAGTACTGTGGGAGTTGTATTTTTTATTTTGTGAATTGTGAACAGTTTTAGTGTGAGAATTGAGATTGTGAATTTTAATGTGTGAGTGATGACTTTGTGGTTGTGAATTGTGAACTCTTCTTATGATTAGTGTAGTTTGGATGTGGAATTGTAAACAAATTTTATCCTCTAGATTTTAATTATCAAGAGAAAATTAATTTGAAATTTCAATTGAAACACTTTATTTTTTATGTCGATAGTCATTCAGAGTTGAATAACATGTCGACTATGTCTGAATTGTGTGAAACTTTAAAAAAAAGAAAAACAGATACATATTATTTGATTGTTTGGCTACTCCTCCTTAACTGAACTATTTTGCTTTCTACAACTATTACATAAATATCATTTTTAACACTGATATCAGGACAAGATGCGTAACAAGATGAATGATGAATTTTTTTTGCTGACAATACAATGCTTTATATTGAAAAAGAAATAGCATAAAGTTTAAATCTAATTCAATTATCGACGATTTCAAGGTTTTCGGAGAATGAACGTCACAAATTTAATTCGGTGAATATGTCTATTTAAATAGATTATATTTTTATTTTGTATTGATGTTATATTGAATCTTTGATAAAATTTTAATTATAATATTTAAGTAATATTTATCACTTCTCATAATATTTTATGCAAATAACAAATAATTAAATGAGTTATCTTTGATTTAAAATAAGTCTGATAAATTGAATAATTATAATTGAATGAAAGTGTAAATTTTACATACACACAACCTTTTGAACACTTTTGTTATCTTAAAACCAAAGAATTTTTGGAAACAAATCTCCTTCCATCAAAGCATGCCCGGATCTCGATTCAATATAAAGACACCTTTCATTGAAAAAGAAAAAAGAAAATCGGATACCTTTTGACGTCACGGCTGAAAATAATAGGACTATTTTCAAGTTTCAATTTCTTCTTTTTTTGTGACATTATTTATTGAATTTAACATTAAAATACAACAAATCATTAAAAAGAAAAGGACAATTTTAATATTAGATAATAGTGTTGCGTCCTCGAAAATGATTATTTTTCAAGTATTTAAAAATAAAATATATTTCGAACGGTATGACATCAACAAAAGGAACATTTTGTTTGGATTCTTTGGAGCTAGATAAATAATTCAATTTTAGATTTTTCATGACTTGGGTTTCAACCACATAAAATGAAGAATTCTTGCATCGTCAAAATTTTTAAATATTCTATTTAAAAAATAAAAAAAAAAGTAAAATTAAATAAGATATAACTTTAAAATAAATTAAAAAAAATATATATATATATTTTATATGTGTGCTAAATAGTATGTTTAAATTACTGTGTTCCCATAAAACATATTTATGTAATCTGAAATGTGAAGATAAGAAAAGGAGGCAGGGATAGAGAAAGCATACCTGTTCTCTTGATTCTTCCATCATCATCAAGTTCATCACTTGTTAAGTAGTGTTTGCTAGAGACACCTTTTTCAACCTCCATTTAGATAGAGATAATTTAATTTCACTCTTAAATTAATTAATGTCACAACCCTGTCAAGAATTAAAGCTGGAGTCACCCAAACATCATGAGTTAGTAGCTATAGGATTTGTGTTGTTGTGAAAGAATAATTCGAATCAATTAAAATATTTAAAAAGAAATTTGGGAAAAGTTATCACTCATCACTAAGTTTAAGTAGCTCGAATACGCTAACTCTGTTGATTTTTATATTCCTTCCCTTTCTCTGTCTCTGTCTTAGTATATTTATTTATAGTGAAAACAACTCTCTAGGATATGAATAGGATAAGAAAAAATTTCTAAAAAAATTCAGTTTTAAATTATGACTAATAATTATTTTTCGGTGAATTTTGAATTACTAAGGCTTATTTCCTTAAAATAAATTGTTAAGAAAAAATAATCTAATTATTTTTTTTCAAGGTTAATATTAGTAAATAATTTGTATTATTAGTATTTTATTGAAATTGATGATCGAAATTATAGTTTCTTTACCACTTTATTTTATAGTTTCACACATGTAAACCTTATATCTCTAAAAAAAACACTTAATTAGTAGTGCTCTGTACGAAAACAACTCTATTCCTTTGTCAATGTGTTCCTCGTGCAGTTGCTTCTACATTTCGTGTTCTATTATCCTTTGTGGTTAATTTGTTAGTTTGTTATATTACATGTGGTATATTATATAGTACAAGTTAATATATATTTATTTATATTAAATAATTATAGGATACATTTTAAAAAATATTTTGCTAACTAAGTGCTTTATAAATATTTGTTAAAAAATTTAAAGAGAAAATTTTGTATTGCTTAAAACAAAATTTTAAAAGTTAAATACACAAATTTTCATACACTTTTAATGTTATGTTTTTATTTTTTTTAATTACTAACAAGTGATTTTTTAGTATTTGACGTAAACAAATTAAATAAAATGTTGTTACAACTTATTCAATAGTATACAGAAAGTATAATAAGAAATAAAATCGCAGCATCTCCCTCTTTTTCATAAACTGCACCCCAAAAAAAGAAATAAAATGTTATTGACTAAAATATATTAAAAAGAAGGTATTTAATATGTTAGCTATTTCTAGCTAGTGAGGATTAATATAGAATTTGAATTCTCTCTTTTTTCTTCTTCTTATATTAGAAGATTAGAGATAAAGAGGTAAGTAATTTTTGCGCCCTTATCTTATGAAATAAATGTTATGGGGACACACAAAGTAACATCAACATTGTCTATTAATAAGGACGGTGATGATTTTTGTTTTTTTCTATCACCTCAAGATATGTGCATAGATGGAGGAGACACATGACCAATATGAATGACATAAAGTGTTGGCACAACTTCTTCCAAAACACAAGGGAGCAAATGAGAGATTCAAATCCATAACTATTATTATAACATGGAAAAGCTTATGAAATAGATAAAACACTACTCATCCCTAACAAACAACGCAATTGGATAAGAATGAGTAGCATATGTTTGAAACTGTGTTGATCTAAAGTAAAACCATGGAAAAAAAATTACGTGAAATTATATATTATATTTTGTAGCTTTTGATTTTCAATATATGTAATATATCATGAAAAAAGTTGGCTAAACGTGAGTCCAAACACACACGTAATATGTTTTCTATTATATGTATTACTAAGTGAAAAATTGATTAGAAAAATTATCATAAAAAGATATTAATAATACTATAATGTTAAGTGTCATTCAGATTTGACCGGTCCAGTGTGTGAGCGAAAAATTAATGTATTATCAACTAAAAAAAAATAAAAATAAAAACTCACCGAAGGTTAATCATATATATAAAAGAAGGTCACATCACCTGTACGTTCTTCAATGAATGGACTTAGCAATGATTAATCATTCTCTTATTTTTTTTGTTTGTGCTTAATTCTATTTCTCTTCTACTCCTGGCCGGGAAGAATTCAAGAATGAATATGTAGCATAGTATCTGCTACTTTCTCTTTATCGGAAATTAATTAATCAATTAACAAAATACTACACTCCTCCTCTTCTTCTGCTTATTATTACTTTCAAGAGACATGACATAATACTATGTGTACTTAATAATGCGTGCTACTTCCCAAGAGATATGACATAATATTAATGCCCTTATACTACAAGGGAGGTGCATAAGTGACAAAATAAATATATCTCTCATTTAATTTTTGAAATTTGTATTATCGGAATAGTTTGGATACAATGAAAGACTACAATATAATTTTTTTATAAAAATATTCTATTTGTAATATTTTGACACTTAAGTCAGTTAGAGATTAAGGCGTGTGAAAGATCAATAGAAATGCGTATATTTCTTTTAGATACATCACGAGAATTTGAGACAATTTTTGAGATGGTTGGACAATATCAATTGAGATTAAATTTACCTTTTTATTTTCATTGAACAATGATCGTCTAGTATTTGATTAATTGACTCTTATAGCAAAGCACAAAGTGAATGATCCTTCGTCCAATCCGAAAAATATATAAAATGTAGAAAAATAATAAAGACTAAGTAAGATATTGAGGTAAATACCTAGAGTATTCAATTTTGACATAGAGACAGATGCACATTAGAGATATTGAGGCAGCTGCACTCACTATATTTCTTATTTTATTATTTGTTATTGAATAATTTTGTTTTTTCACTAAAAATTAATTGTTGGCTCATTAAAATTATTGAATAGTTTGATTTGTTGACATTCTCAATGGTATGAAAGATAATAACTGAGCATTTGTTTAGTCACATATAGGTAAATATATTTTTTATAATGTTAGAATTAAAGAAGTGAAAAAAATTTAAAATATCAAAACATGAAGATATCAATAATAGTTTGTAGGTATTGAGACGTACATCTTTAAATTTTCAGTTATACATGGTTTAATTTTGTAATATCTAAATTTATATTTAACGATGGGATTATTTTATCGATTATACATTGATATCTTTTTTATATAAATATAATGATAGTATATGATATTTTTTTCATTAATTAAAATTTATTGTGGATGAATTTCTTATAATATTTACTATCTTGTCTATAAATTCAAAAGATTTATGATTATTTATTTTTAATAAATCAGCTCAAGTAGTCGTATTTGCAAATGATTTGAAGCAGTCCGGACAAAGTTGATAAAGTAATTTGCACTAAATTCTACCTTATATATTTTGATCGTTTGCTCACTACGTAGAAAATCTGGTTATATAATTGATATGTTTAATGTATTAAAAAATATTATATAATATAATGAAAATAAGAGTAAATTAGAAGCTCTCACATTTAAACGTTTGGGTACCAAAATTGTAAAAACCGCCAAAGATATACTTAGAAAAATGCGAACACTCGTTAAAAAATTACGATGAGTCTGTCGGTTAATCTATATGTATTGTGTGTCAAATACCAAATTTAATGGCTGAGATTCATTTGTCACGTTTTCATGACAAATAACACCACTCTTATTTATTTTACGAACGACTTTATGTAAAATTTATTTTAAACTTAGATATATATTGAAGGCTACAACATACATGGCCTAATTTGAATAGATAAATACATCCATTACCGCATGTATAAATGTCACACAGTCGACAATAGCTATTGGATTTGGATGAGAAGAATAATGAGTAGGGAGGGATATGCAATGATTACATTTGGTAAGTGGTTGCACTAATATTAGTGGAGAGGAGCCAAGAGAACCACATTTTATGAACTACGGATCGAAACATTTTTATAATTACAATTAAAAGAATAATGGTATCAACTAAACTAATCAGTGCTTTTAATTTACAGTTCCTAACAGCAATTGTAATCATAATATTGCAATTATTGAAATGAAATATCGAATGACAATTTAAATTGTATTATCGTTATTGTCTATATTTTGCAAATTTTTTTGCAACGAACATATTCACAATTTAAATTCAGAATGTCTAGTGATGCAATTTGACAGTGATCAGGTAGCGTGCAATATTCGTCATTGGGTCAGCTTTATGAGGGAATAATTATTAATAGCTTGATAGGAACAATGAGAATGAAAGCCACCACCCACAAACTTTAAAATAGCATTAAAAATGAAAATCCAATAATCTCCCGTCTCCTTCAACTACATGTTCATGATTCCATTATTGTGCTTATGATTTTGATAAAATAACATATGTCATATGTGTCATTGTAAGTAGAATTCATTTGATTAATCAAACCTACTATTAAACTTAAGTTTGTTTATTTAAAATTTAATTGCAATTTTAATATTTTATTTTTATCAATTTATACAATTAGTTCTTATATTTTAAAAGTCAATAATTTTAGTCTTATCATAATATTTTTAAACTTAAAAATAATAATTTGATATATTTTAGATGATGTAACATCCCTATTTAGTATAAATAATTTGTAGTAATTTTTATGTTTTACATGTTAGTATATAATAATAATAATAATAGAAAGGGGAAAGTAGTAAAGTAAAATAAATAAAACAATTTAAAATAAAGGAAAAAGAAAAAGAGGAAGGGGAAGAGAGAACGGGAAAACAGAAAAGAAAGGGAGAAAAAAAATTGGTGAGATAGAGAAGAAGAAAGAGCGAGAGAAAGAAGAAGAGAATGAGAAAAGAAGAAGAAGAGAGAAAACAACCGAAATATTGACAACCAAGAAAAGATAAAGGAAAAGTGCATTTGCTGGAAGTCTATGTAGAAAGAGTTGAGGGTACAATCATTTTCTCCCTTCCTTTGGAAATAAGAGGTGGGTTTCCATTTTCCTATCTCTCATTCATGCATGTATGAAACAATGTGTTCCATAGGTTAGGGATTTGGGGTTTAAGAGTTTGAAACGAAGAAAAATGATTTTTATTGTATTCTTGGTTGGATTTAGGGATTTTGAAATAGATTAGTGTAGAATTGAGTAAATTGAAATTTTTGTTGCTGTTTTGTGTGTGTTCATTACTGATTTACTCATGATTTGTAGCATTATTGTTGCAGAGAATTGTTAGGAAAATTAGTGTGATAGAAGGAATGTTATTAATTTGAATTTCGTATGACATATGTGTGATGTTTTGGTCATAACTTTTTCTATAGACATCCGTTTTGAATGATTTTTAGTTTTCTGGAAACTAGACTCAATTATCTTCAAATTGGGTACAAATTCGTGATGATTGATTGAGTATTGATGTTGAAAAATGGATTACAAGCTGGACCAGAGTTGCTGTTTCTGTTTTGTTTTCTGTCATTGTGTCTTATTTTAATAAACTGCAAGAATTGGGACTAAATAAAAATAAAATAAAATTTTATCTATAAAGTAGACATCATAAGCTTTCCAAAGAGTACTCATTCACTCAATTCTGATATTTGTAAGTTTCTGTCAGATGACCCCAAAGTTAAACTCAGTTTTGAGTTATAACATAAATTTGAGACTGTTTTGGGAAAAATCCACCTTAAACATTTCTCTGAAATTTTATTTTACATTGTGTGATTTGTATGATATAATTGACCTAATAGCTTATGTTATCATAATAATTTTCAAGGTTGAGTGTATGGTAGTCTTTAATATATGTATTAATAGATGATGTTATATTTGTGTGTATATGTGTATGGATTGTTATATATAATTCCTATATATTTGAATCTTACCAAAATAAAGTTACTAACAAGAAGAGGGCATTAGTAAAACTAATGTAGTCTTTATGACATGCTTGTTAGGTAGAGTTTAAGTCATTAGATTACTCACGTCTAATGACTTGAATATTTAGACAGAGTCAAAACTTTACATTGAAGAGAAACTCAAGAAATAAGTATAGTCCCAAATTAGGATGCTAATTGATTTAATTTCATTTATTGGGACCCACTGAGATGTAATCTCATCCAACTTTATTCAAATGTGTTATAGGTAAAAAGGCTTAGATCACATGTTGAAGAAATGACGCGTATCAGTTTACACTATGGTCTGCTTATAATTTTATGGGGAATTATTTTGAACAATGGATGTGTTATGTACTCCATATTTTTATGTTTTTCTTTGAAGGATTAGTATGTGTATGAATACATTTTCATGACTTTGTGTCGGGATTGTATTAATCATCTCTTTTGTCGAATTATGTTAATGCTCAAGTTATATTCTAGACAATTAACTTATGGTATTACATTTTAGATGATGTATCATACGATTTTATGATATAGAACCATCATGATTCATTAATTATTCATATGTGATTAATTAAATTACAAAAATTCAAATTTAAAAGTTAAATTTTATAAAATTTTATTGCGATTTCATGAGTGTTTAATCATTCTACATTATCGTATCATATGTCATGTTATTTAAAGATATTAAATCATCATTTTTAAATTAAAAAATATGAGAGATGAATCAAAATTGTTGACTTTTAAAATAGAAAGACCAATTTTATGTACTAGTAAAAATAGAAATACTACAATTACAATTAAACCTTTATTTAATCAAAACAAACAAATTTGACTAAGAATATTTAACACAAACTGAGTTAAAATAGTTCACAAGTAGCTCAACTCATTTACAATTACTATTAGCACAGATACACTCAATATAATATTTTATCTTTTCAACAATAAAAGAAGAATATTTGATTTGATAAAAAGGCAAATGATTCTTATAAAAAAAAAAGGCATATTATTCAAGACGTGATCTTTTGAATCAATTTTTTAGTTTAAATTCTTTCGAATCACTTCAATCATAGTTTAAAAGAGAAAAAGTGAAGAGTTAACATGAGAAAATCAAGTTGATTCAATTGGCACTAATTTGACTCAGTCCACAAGAATCTAAGTTGTTGATATAAAGACTATATTGCTTAAATAATATGTCAGCAGCTCTATAAACCTTAAGACTTATTTATAAAAATAAAAACAAATAAAAAAATTAAGATTTCTTTTATTTATGTGAAAAAATATATACTCCATCAGAATAAAGTTGTATTTCATACATATCCATTGATGTTATGAAATATCCAACGATGTCATGAAAAATTATACATTTGTAAAATTAAATCAGGCGAATACATATTAGTGAATGATTGAAGATTCAATTGATGAGGAAAAATAGGTGATTGTTCATCCACCTCCATATTTTGCTCACAAATGTTAAAAATACTGCCAAAATCATGTTTCCAATAGTGTAAATCACTCCACTTTTTAGTCCCAGATTTTGGGTTCCAGTAATTTAGCGAAAAATTGGAGGCCATGAGCATTCATCTAAAAACTATATTGGCCGTGTGTTTAGGCCAAGTGGAGACAGAACTAAGATGACTAGGCCGTGTCTCCATTAAATACAATGGCAAAATCATTTATCAATTTGGTATCAATATTATTACAGTACAAATAAATAATGAAGGAGATGGAAAAATGGAAAACAAAAAAGAAAGAGAGAAAGAATAATGTAATCAAGCTTATTGCATCAAATAATACATGGAACCGTTTAGGATTTGCGTCAAATAATCTTTCCACTTCCAGCAGTCAACCATATGCCTATGATAAGTATTACTCCAAAATATCGATGCTGATGACGAATCATACATAAGTTAGCTTTAAATTAAGTAGCCGTCTCACCAATCTTTTAGTTTATCTTTGCTTAGCCTCATTCATCAGTGTCTCCTCAAAAATCCCATTGCTTGGTAAACATTATGAAGCGTAGCATCCGCTATATCTGCTGCATTTCTAGCACCTTCTTCTAATACTTTGTCTAAATAACCTGAATCTGACATGAGTTCCTCATAGCGAACCTGTTAAAAAAAAGAAGAAAAAAATGGAGTGATAATGCAGACATCAAGGTCATCAAGATAAGCTATGGCCTACCAAAAAACAAAATGTTGACCCTGAAAATATGACAAATTGATAAAAGAAACAACTTAGAATTTACAAAAGATGGCAAATCAATCCAAATCAGGGAAACATTGGCCATTGTTCTGAATTCTGATTTATTAGTCTCCAACACAAGGAATTTGTAGTTTGAACACAATCCTTTTAATGCAACATAAATTTAGTGAATAACTCATTATAAAAGAAGCTATAAAATGAGTTATGCACTAAAGTTATCTTGCAATAAAAGGATGGTGTTCCATAACTTTCAAACGTAGTTCTGAACTACAAATTCCTTTTGGCGTTTTACCTCAAAATTGAAATCCAAGATTCCAACAGCTAGTTGAATGATTTTTGTAGCAAAAATGATTAGAAATACTGCTTTACATTAATACCCCTACTTCAACAATAAAATAATATTGCATAATAACAACAAAAAATTCGTGAATTTTACTTGAAACTATCCAAACAAAACTTATCCAAATAAACTCATGTCAACTTGGAGTTTAGAAATGCTGGATAACTATGTAAAAATAAGTGAAAATGAGGCTAATTACACACATCAGTCTGAAATTATCCATTCAGAAGCCAGGGATTACTTTGATTCCAGCAGTAAAAAAATAAAGTATTAGAATGTAAATATGTGCAAGTTTAAACAGTCGTTATTGTTGTGCCAGAAAATCTTAGCAAAGGTCACATTTAGTATTTGAAACCTGAATGGGTTGCAAATGGTCAATCAAGGCATCTGTTAAAAGAGGTTTGAATGTGCCCCAATTCATGTTTTGGCATTC
>NC_021164.2:76037321-76040927 GCF_000331145.2 Cicer arietinum | reverse complement strand
CATTCCTGCACAATTTCCTGTATACAAAAGTGGGTATCAAATAGAATATCTCTGTAAATGTTTGGAAGTCAAGATTCAGTGCATGATAGGGAAATGCTTTGAAGAAATATAATAGACTAATAATACCTGCCTTTTGACTGGCCATAGTAGAAAGAATTCCTTCAAAAATTAATTACCAGGAATTCTTCCCAATATTGGCAGTAATATGTTGAGGAAGTTAAAAAAGAATAATTCGAATTGCATAATTTGAGAAAGAATAATTCATAATAATGGATTATAAAACAGACAACATATTCTTGAAGCAGATCTGTTAGGATAATAAATCAGAATAGCAATCTGAGTGTATATATATGGGTGTGTTTTTATACACACAAACATACATTCTGTACATTTGATAGCTTAGAAGTGAATGGAGAGATCCTTTCAACTAGGAGGGGAAGGAAATCCTTGGGGATAATTCTATTCTCCATTTTCATTTTTTATCTCAACAACCACTTATATATTTTGATTCTTTCTATCTTTCTTTATTTTCAATTTCTCTAGAGTCCTAACAAGTTGATCCGATGAACTGGATCAATTGCCAGGAAGAAAGAGACCAGTGATGGGGGCTATAAGCTCCTTCTTGGCATTCACAATAAGGCAATGGTAAATCCCCAATCAACCTCAGTCCTAATAACCATTATGACATTTTAGTGCTTAAAATCTTACAATGACACCAAAACTGAACAAGAGATGATTCTCGTAGTATGCCACATGCTAGTTGCACATTTTTCTTTGTAGCATCCACAAATTACTACTAGTATACACAAAGATATTTTCACGTTACATATATTGAAATTTAAATGGAAAGAACCAAAAGACCAGAAGCACATGCTTCATAACGTTGCAGACACAAATGTAAAACCATAAAATAAAATATTGATATAGAAAGCATCAAACATGCTTACTTGAACTAGGAAGATTCCAAAACCACAATGATTGATGATTTAAACAATTATAAATGGAAAGGAAATATAATCCTTTCTGACCTCTTTTGTCTTTCCAGATGCGAGCTGGTATATGGAAAGAAGATTATTACATTCAGGCCTCTCAGGATTGTCGAATTCCAAGCTGTTAGATCCACCATAGTGCATAAGTAGTTTGAAAACTCACCAACAACTAAATTTATAATTATTTAGACAATGATTAAATGAAAAAAAAGTAAGCATTTTCAGAGGACCGTGAGCATTACATAATATCATTAAAAATGGGATAATAACAAAACTAACCATGGAAGTGAATCAGTTTTGCAACGTTTGATCTTGTTTGCTATAAGCTACAGAACAAAATAAGTAAACTCAGAGCAAGAGAAAGGAAAATTAACATATAGGTGGGAAAATAGTAAACTGGTCTTATATTCAATCAATTTAGCTATATATCAAGATGGAAGTTGGAAAAAATGCTTCATTCAATATGGGTGACAGAATTATCATTTAATTTGAATCCACATAACCATATAGTATGTAAATCACATGCTAAAATCTAAGGAGTCAACTCTGGAGTGCCTAGCCAGAAGCAAATTTTAACCCAAGACTCCAATAAGTAACTGAGAATGGGATCAAAATTTTGTACGTTTTGTTCTCTGTTTGCGCTGCATTGGGTCTCAAGTTTTGTTGTCGTATCTGATTTTTTCTTGTGTGGTAGTCGTCTTATTTTTAGCTTTTCTTCATTTGCTCTGTTTTTGAATCTGTTTCTGCTCAACTTTCTGGTCTGGGTGCAAATTTTTTGTCCTTTCTTCAGTCTCTGGCTTGCTATTCACAATTCTTTCTAGTCTCATTTGATCATTTTTTAGGTTTGTTTCTGGACCACCTCAAGCCAAATGACTATATATTTGTCTTGCCGCCAATTCCAAGTTGCTCTTTGGTATTTTTTTCAAGGCACTCTAATCCCAGTGTGCTTTCTACCTTGTCTCAATTTAGTCTCTATTGGCCAACTTTCAAGTCATTTGTCTCAGCACAATGTGAATAGTCAATGATAGTCCCTTCGTCCAACCAAAACCAAGGTTGAGTCGATGGGACCATTCAGTATTCACAGATGACCTGTCCAACTTATGTTGGTTGTTTTGGTAGTCTAATCGTCTGACCATAGTCAAGATTGAGCTACCGGTACCGGTCACAGAAAACTCCGCGACCTCTCCCACACTTCTTAAGTTGGTTGTTTCAGGCTAAGGACAACTTATAGCCCAATAACATTTTGGTTTGGTTTGCCCACACTTCGTGAAAGTTGATCATTGTATTTTCTCTTTCAAAAGATAGATTTGTAACAAACTTAAAGCTTAGTATGCTTTAGCATGAGGGAGGAGTGTTAGAATATTAGAAAATATATCTAATAATATTTAAGTATTATGATAGAGTATCTTAAATTTATTTCATAGGATTACCTTCTAAGATTAGTTTCCACTTTCCACATTCCTTAACTAT
The DNA here is from genome assembly GCF_000331145.2 of Cicer arietinum. Classification (NCBI taxonomy): domain Eukaryota; kingdom Viridiplantae; phylum Streptophyta; class Magnoliopsida; order Fabales; family Fabaceae; genus Cicer; species Cicer arietinum. The sequence continues at coordinate 76,038,468 of NC_021164.2, read as the reverse complement.
TATTGTTTTGATTTGTTTATTGATTTTTCTATTTATTTAGAATTGGATTAGAAGTCATATATCCCTATAAATAGGGATTTGGGTTAAGTCTATTGTATTAAGTAGGTATCAATCATATTACATCATTATCATATTCACAGTCAGTCCTTCTCTTCTCTGTCCAATGGTAGACCACTTAAATCCAAATTTCTTTTAATGGTTTGGCTTAATGTTTTCCTTAATTTCCCTCTACCTTTAACTATGGAGCTACCCTCCATCTAGTCTACCCTCCTTAATTGTCTTCTTCACACAAGACCAACTACATATAACAAACTCTACCATCTTTATACCTGTGGGAGTTACCTGACTATCTGTCTAATGATTTCATTCGTAATTCTATCTTTTCTTGGGTGGTCACTCTTTTATCCTAAAATTCTCATCTTTGCAACAATAAGATTACTTTCCTGTTGACTCTGTACTTCCCCGCATTCAATCCCACACAACTTTGCGAGTGTTAAAATTATCTGATTGAAATTTGCAGAAACCAGGATGAGAACTCATAATGGGAACTCACAATCAATTCATCAACTTTCAACCAGATTCATACATTCGTTTCAAAATAAAAATCAAAGGGAAGTTTATAATAATCTAAATTCACTACTTTTTCATAGTTGAATGCTACAGCCGGCAAGACAAAGCTTATGATGAGATACCACACTTGCTCATGTGAAGATCACAATTGCTGCCTCTAACATCAACCAATTACAGGCAACAAATAATTCCCACATAGATCAAATGCAAACATTTCAGCAAACAATCATATACACCATGCAACTAGACCTACAAAAAAAAAAATAAACATAGGTAAATTGTTTCTAGTGAATATAGTTGCTTACATCTTTAGGATCAAGAATATTGATTCTGGACTGATCAGAAGGTGCAGATTTTGACATCTATAAAATTGAACCCATAAAACTGTCAGAATAAATTTATAAGTTCAATTCCCAAGCAAATGCCAAACATAGCACGCAATCTTTTAATATTATCATATATTGTAATATATTCATTATTTTTACTTAAAACAGAAACAGCTGACATACCAGCTGAACTTTGAAGAGTTAGTATACAGAAGTGTGTGTGTGCGCGTGCACATATAAGCAGGGAAAGA